>NC_057795.1:318328273-318402668 GCF_018294505.1 Triticum aestivum
ATGTTGAAACATTTTTTAATACTGTGTGAACATTTCGGTAAATAAAACAAATCATGAACATATTTTTGAAACGCATGATTTTTTTTAAATGGAGCACACATATTTGGAATGGTGAAAAACATTATTCTGAATGAGGCAATATTCTGAATGAGGCAAATATTATTTTTAGAATGTATGCACATTTTTAAAACTGTCGTGTACATTTTTATGAAACACGTGAACATTTTTTTGAATGTGTTGACAACTTTGTTTTCATGCAATAAGTATTTTTTCTGAATTAAGCTAACCCTGCATTAACATTTTATAAATTCATGGTTTTAGATAAAACTTTTCAGTAAATTTCTTTTTGGAATATACATATTATAATATTTTCGGAAATATAAACGAAATAGGAAAAACAAAAAAAAAACTAATCCAGTCCACCACACGATGCAACAATTACTATGGCACTAGGAAAAAAATCTAACGTACTTCCAACGAGTGCTTAGACTGCACAGAGAAAACGATTTGATGGGCTGGCCGACTTGTCACAGGAACAACGAGTGCTTAGACTGCACTGTACGGGACCGCTACATGTAGCTCACATCCTAGTCAGCACCGGGAGCTCCTATTACGCGTTTTGCTTTCTTTTTTTAATCTCTGTTAACACTTTCAAATATTTAACATAAATCAATTACAAAATTAGTTTACATAAAAACAATTGAAAAATGTTGACCAAGAATTTGAAATTATTAAATGTGTATAGAGAACATGTTTATCATGTATACGACAAATGTAAATAAAAAATTAAAATTCGTGTGAAACAATTTCTAATGTATTTAAAAAAGATTAAACAGGCCTTTGAACAAACGTTGAACAAGTGTTGGAAACATATTAATCAAGAATTTGGAAAATGTTAAATATGTATAGGAAAAAATCGACCATGTATTTAAAAATGAAGAATTGTTTTCATCATGTATATAAAAATGTTGATCAATCATTTTCAAAAATATATTGAATAAGTATTTGAAAAAAATGTTAATCGAGCGTTTGGGGAATGTTAAATGTTTATGGAAAAAGGTTGACCATGTATAAGAAAAATGATGAATTTTTTTGATCATTGTATATAAAAATGTTAGCAAGCATTGAAAACTGTTCAATAATTATTCAAAAAATGTTAACCAATTATTTAAAAAATATTAAATTTGTATAAAAAAGAATGTTGACCATGTATTGGAAAAATTATTAGAAAAATGATTATGTATATAAAAACGTTAATCAAGAATTTCAAAAATGTTGAACAAGTGTTTGCAAAAAATGTCAATCAATTGTTTGGAAAATGTTAATGTGTATAGAACAAATGTTGACTGTGCATGCAAAAAATATTAATATTTTCATTTGAAAGCTGTTAATCAAGAATTTTTAAAAATGTATAGAAAAAAATATTTACCAAGTTTTGATAAAAAACAAATTTATCTTGTATTTTAAAAATGTTAAAACAGTGTATAAAAAATATTGACCATGTATCACAAAAATGTATAATTCATATTGGAAAAATTTAGATGTTTATTAGAAAATGTTGTTGACATATAGAAAAAATGTACAATAATACCGAAAATAACAAAGAAGACCGAAAATAGAAACAAAATAAACAAAAGGAAAAAGGAAATAAAAAACAAAGAAATAAAATCCAAAAAAGAACAAAGAAGGAGACGAGAAAAAAGAAAAAAAGAAAAGAAAGGAAAGGGGAAATAAAGAAAAAAAGAAAGAAAGAAAAAATCTTTGAAAACTGAGAAAAGGAATGAAGAAAAACCGGCGAAAAACAAAGCTAAAAAATATGGAAAAACCTATGGAATACCGGCTCGTTTCTTGCCAAGTAGGCCGTACCCTCGATTTCATGACCAACCACACGCCAAATCAGTGGCTAGCAGCACAACCTCCTGCCTTGAAGATTGTGGGATTGACTCCTGGTCGTCCTTCTTTTTCTTCTATATTTTCTCTTCTAGGTGTGCGTTAAAGGGCCGACCCGATAGCTGCACATGCTTCAAAGAGAGTAACTTTCCTTTTCGCTTAATGCGATCAATAGTCGCCGCGACCAACTGGCCCTCGCTATAGCGCCTAGTTTGGGCCGGCCCATGAATGCACAACACAACGATTCTAAGCATGAAAAAACCACTCAAAAAGTTAAGATCTCCAGGATTCAAACCTGCACCATAGCATTCTCGTTTGGCCAACCAATACAACTACTCAACTTTAGTGACTGAGAATGGCACCAATGATATAAAAACAATTTTGAACTACCATTGAATTTGGTAGTGGCCGTGATATTTAGTGCACAATAGCATATACTGTAACACTTAGAATTTTGAATTATTTGGAGAAATCATAAATTTTAAAAGGTTCATCAATTAAAAAAAATCATAATATTGGATAAAAAGTTCGTAAACCTGAAAAAATTTCATCGATTTTGAAAAAAGTTTCACCAAAAAATGAAAAGTGTTTATCGATTTTGAAAAATGTTCACAAATTTGAAACAATTCATCGAATCTAAAAGAAGTTAACTTATTTTGAAAATGAGTTCATCAAATTTCTAAAAAGTTCATCAAATTTGACAAACATTCATCGAATTTGAAAAAAAGTTCATTGAATAGGAAAAAGATCATCGGATTTGAAAAAAAGTGCAATGATTTTTCATAAAGGTTCACCAAAAATAATTTTTTATATATTTTAAAAAAATTCATCGAACTGAAAAAACGTCGTAGGATTTGGAACATCATTTTTAAAACTTTATTGATTTTAAAAAAAGTTAATTGAATGTGAAAGAAAGTTCATCAAAATTGAAAAAGGTCATCACTTTTGAAAAAATCATCAATTTGAAAAGTTCACGCGTTTAATAAAAGAAAAAAATAGGAAACAAAAGAAGATAAGACAAAAGGACAACATAGAAAGCATAGGGGCCAAGTTAGCAAAGTGGTTAGTGCAATTCGCTTGCATTGAAGAGATGGCGAGTTTGATCGTTGTTACCCACAATCCCTCACGGACCTTTTTTGAGTTTTAAACAGAAAACAAAACGTGAAATGGGCTAGACTAGAGCTTAGGCTGTGTGTGCACCGGTTTGTAGAATGAACTGCAATTGGCGCCTTAAGAGCTAAATAAGATTTGCCCTCAGCGCCCATTGCGCTGGCTACGACGCAACTCACGCGCACAGGTGACTGGGCCGTCCTAACAACACTCGCTGAGTCCTCGCTCGCTCATTCGGTTTGCACGGTCCCTTCTCCTGGTGGTTGACTGTTTACTTGTTAACCAGTTTAGAGTTGACCATTGGCTTTTGAACAAAAAAAATCATGGATAAGAAGGAAAGTTACCATAAAGGGAAAAATTGTTCATAAATTTGAAAAGGAGTCGCAATTTTGAAAACTATTCACAAATTTGAAAAGTTCAGGAATTTTGTAGTTTTGAATAAAGTTCACCATTTAAAAATTGATCACGGATTTTGCAGTTTCAAAGAAAAGTTCACGGGTTTGTAAAAACTTCACAAGTTTGAAGAAAAGTTCGTTGAATTTTTAAAAATTAAACAAATTTGAAAAAAGTTCATCGATTTTATAAAGAGTTCATCAACTTTGAAAAAAGGTTTAGCGAATTTGAAAAAGTTCATCGAATTTACAAAAAAAGTTCACCAAAATTAAAAAGGTTCATCCATTTTGGAAGAAAAGTTCATGAATTTAAAAAACAAGAACTTAAGAATACAAAAAAATAATAGAAAAATGAAAAAGAACAAACCGAATTGAAGAACGAAAAAAAGGAAGTAAGTGTGCACAAGCGGGTGAGATGGTGTGGTGGTTTCAACACTTCCTTTCGAACGGTGATGTCACGAGTTCGACGTAGCCCAACACATTATTTTGGAACTTAACGGAAAAAAGAAGAGAAATGGGCTGGCCGAGAGCGGATCCGGAGTGTGCACCTATTTGCAATTAACGAAGAAATAGGTGCCTGAAGCGCCGAATAGGAAATGCCATAGTAGGCGAGGCACAACCACACCCATCTTTACACACGTACCTATAAGCCAGAGTGCCAATGTGCCGCTCGCTTAACAAACACACACATAGGGCAACCCGCATAGGCCAGCCCACTCACACACGTGGTTACTATAGCAACCTGGTTTCCTCATGTAGCTACTTGGTTTTTCCTCCTCATAGGCCAGCCAAGTTTTCACTCCTCTAGATGTTGAATCAGTGCTTAACATCCCACTGTGTACCAGGCAAGTGGAGGACTTCTGGGCATGGGCCGGTGACCCTAGAGGATTGTTCTCGGTGCGATCGGCATATTCCTTACTAAGTCGAGTCAAGAGGGGACGAGAAGCGTAGTTGGAGGGCGATGAAGAAACATCAAACGGTGAGGGAGAACGGCGGGGCTGGACGTCAATGTGGAAACCCAAGGTTCCTTCTAAACTGAAGGTGTTCACTTGGAGGTTAGCTCAGCATTCCATCCCAACAAACGATGTGCTACACCGACGAAACATGGCAGAGTCTCATGCGTGTGCTATCTGCGGGATGGAGGACAATTGGCGACACGCTTTGCTTGACTGCACACTATCTCGTAGTGTTTGGGCGTTGTCAAACGAGGAGCTAGTGCAACACATGTGCATGAATAAAGATGAAGATGCTAAGGCCTGGTTATTTGCCATGAGTGACACGATCTCGCAGGAGGAGTTTTCTGTTCTCATTACTACCCTATGGGCCATTTGGTACGCACGGAGGAAAGTTATCCATGAGGGAGTTCTTCAAACACCTTTCGCAACACATGTATTTGTAGACAGGTTCCTGGCTGATCTTGATTACTTGGCTTCTCCATCTCCCGCTGCTCGAGAGGTCGTTCCTCGACCAAGGGGTTGGCTACCACCCCCGGAAGATCATTCAAAGATCAACTCCGACGCAGCAGTTTCAAGGGCGGGACGTTATGGTGCTGTTGGGGTGATTTGCCGCGATGAGGAAGGACTGCACCAGCGGGCGTCAGCAATGGTCTTCGGGAACATTGAAGACCCGGAGGTGCTGGAGGTACTTGGCATCCGAGAGAGCTTAGCACTAGCTCATGATCTATACATCCAAAAGGTGGCGGTGGCTTCAAATTGCAGAGTTGTGGTGGAGGCAATTGAGAAGGGTACTTCAGCTGAGTATGGAGCAGTGGTGTTGGAGATTAAGCAGTTATCTAGAGATTTCAATTCTTGTATTTTCTCTCATGAGTTTAGAATCTCGAATGTCGAGGCCCGCAAACTTGCAAAGCATGCCTTAACTCTAGGGACCGGCCACCATGTTTGGTTAGGCCACCCTGGAGAGCTTAGTTTCGTCCCTGTAAACGTTGTGACGGGTTAATAAAAAGCTTTGCGAGTTTGTCTCAAAAAAAGCTACTTGGTTTTTCCTTTAGTGACAGTATATACAGCTGAACGTTTTGTCCATAGCGCACCAGCTTGTTGCATCAAGCCGATATTTAGCGACCGGATTTCTCAAGCAAACAAATTTAACATTTTTAGTTTTTTAGGGAAAAAGAAACATTTTTTGTAAAATTTGTGAACATTTCTTCCAATTTTGAACGGTGTTTTGGAAACACGCACACAATTTTTAAACTTGTGGGCATTTAAAAAAAGAAATACTTTTTCAAATTTGATATTTTGAATATGAAGTAAAACTAAAAATATTTTTTGGAATCATGATCATTTTTTGAAAACACAACCCTTTTTAAAAATTTAAATTTCTAAAAATGCTATATTTAAAAAAATTGCAAACATTTTTGGAAACATGGACATTTTTTCATAACAAACTTTTTGGTAAAACATGAAAAACATTCAAATACGCGGACATTTTTGGAAATTTTGAATTTTTGTAAATAATTGTTATTTTTAAAAAGATGAAAAAGAAACCTAAAAATGAAAAAAAAATATAAACAAACAAGAACAACGGAAAAATCGGTAAAGAAAACAAACAAAAAACCCACTTTAGGAAGCTTCTAGAAGGTTCACAAAACCTATAAAACCTAGGCTGGAACCTTCTAGAAGGTCCCCAAAACTGGTAAGAATAGGGGCTGAAACCTTCCGAAAGGTTCCCAAAAGTGGAACCAGCGTACATGTTTAATGGTTTGATATTCTCAATATGTTTTGACTGTTAAACTTGTGCGTGTAGAGGGTGTCATGACCTCCTGACTAAGAAGTTTTATACGAAAGAGTTGTTATTCAGAATGTTTGATCATGAAAAATAATTGTGATGTTGTTAGGTTCGTATTCTTTAACATTGACACCTCACTCCACAAATCCACGGTCATGTTTATTAAGCAGATTCTAATCTTGGGGAGCTGATACCTTCATTTTGCATCCATGTTACTTAGTATAAATGTTAATGATATTTTGCACATTATCACATCATTCTAATGTATTTTTACACTAAGATTACATGTTTTACTGAGCGAGTGAAATTATCAGAAAATTGTAGAAAAGCAACAAACAGGGACCACCGAAGAAATATTTTGTACGAAGCTAGGAAAAATGGTACACAAATATCGGAGGTGTTCACGAGAAAAGAGCTAGGACTAGACCCAATCCAAGGAGGACCCTAAGGGGCCCACACGGCACCCCTCTAGTGCTCTCTGATACATCTGGTCCTATTTTAACCTCGAAACCTCCAAATTTTTTTGAGAGGACTTTTTCTCCGCCATCTGTGAGAAGAAACAGAGGTGGATTGCTTTCACCTCAGGTTGATCTCCTAAAATTCCACCTCACAAATGCAGATGAAGGTGGGGAAATCGAAGCCATCTGCACCACCAACACTCCATTCATCATGAAGACATCTCGAGACCAATAGCACCACCTTCATAATCATCATCTGTCTCAAACCACTACTGGAAACAAGAATTTGCCATTAGTCAGCTCTTTGCCGTCTGCTAGCGGACGGCAAAGAAGGCCTTTGTCGTTTTCTTATAAAAAATGGACGGCAAAGACAGGGCTAACGGCAAAGCGCCTAGTTGCCATCAGCCATTTCTTTGCCGTCCGCCGGTGCACGGCAAAGAATCTTTGCCGGCCGCTAGCAGACGACAAAGAGGTGGGTGGGGTCCAGTGGAGGCCTAAACCCTAACGGCCCACCGGCCCACCTCATTGTCGTCCGTCAGCAGACGGCAAAGCAAACGCTACCTAATGCCCCCCACCCCACCTCCCACTCTCTCTACCCTCTCACTCCACCTCGCCCCAGACGCCAACCGCCCCCACCGCCCCGACCCCCACCACCCTCGCCCCCCCCCCCCCGCTGCACCGCCCCACCACCCGCCCTTGCGGCCTTCGCCGCCCCACCCGTCGCCCCACTCCGGTGAGCCTCTCCCCTCTATTTTTTCATTCTACTGTCAGTTAGGTTAGTTACTAGGGTTAGTTAGCTTAGTTAGGTTAGTTACTAGTGTGTTAATTAGGTTAGTTCTAGGTTAGTTAGGTTATTTCTAGAAAAAAATATTAGGAGAGGAAAAGAAGAAGAATAAGAAGAAGAAGAGGAGAAGAAGAAAAGGGGGAGGAGGAGGAGGAGGAGGAGGAGAAGAAGAAGAAGAAGAAGAAGAAGAAGAAGAAGAAGAAGAAGAAGAAGAAGAAGAAGAAGAAGAAGAAGAAGAAGAAGAAGAAGGTTGAGGGGTCGAGGGTCGAGGATCTTCGAGGGGTCGAGGGTCGAGGGGTCGCCGAGGGGTCGAGGGTCGAGGGTCGAGGGTCGAGGGTCGCCGAGGGGTCGAAGTTTTTTTCATACTTTGAAGTGTCGATGCTTTCTGTAATGTGATGTCCTAAATTTTCTTGACTCGATCGATAAAATTTACAGGCTTTGTGCCATTTCATCTCCTTGGAGTCATCGTGGTCGAAGTTTCTAGTCCGTGATCCCACCGTTGTTCGACTACTTCCTCTATAGCCAAGGGTGAGCTACGAATCCACCTTCACCTCCTACGCTCTTTTAATCATGTCAGTAGATTTTATTTTCATGCTAAGTCGCGTAACTAGTATGCGTCTCATGTCCGAAAGGGTTGCATCAATAAATATGCATTCAGTTGCATATTTATCATGGTAACTCATTCGGATTGTCCATCGATTTCGATGGACAGCCCGAGGATGTGTAGATCATGTACGTTCTCCATGCTCTACCCCATTATGAGACAAAATTTTACCAGTGCCTCCCTGTTGTTCTCCGGATGCACATTCTCTCGGTTTTTTGCCGAGACGTGTATCAGGAGAACAACGGGGAGGTGCTGCCGAAATTTTGTCTCGGAATCGGGTAGAGCATGGAGAACGTACTCAATCTACACATACTCGGGTGGGATCAGGACCTATCTTTACCTATTAGAGCGTAGGTTGCATGGACGTAATAAAATTGACAAACTAGATTAACTAATGAATATACATGTTGAATTATATATATTTCTTGTCTGTCTAGTAGCTAGGCAAGATGAGTGATCGTGCGTGGATGTACACCGGTCACACTAGTTAGAAAGAGATGACCAATGAATGTTTAACAAAAACCAAGGGGGTTGTGAAAGCCGCATTTGCAAATGGCCAGAGAAAAAACTGGTACCCCTGTGTCCGATGCAACAATTGGTAAAAGAGGACAGAGGATGAAATGGGCAAACATCTGCAGAAGAGTGGTTTTAAGCCTGGTTATATGGTGTGGAAATTTCATGGTGAGTCTGCCCAACGTGCCAGAGCTGAGGTGGTTTGTTGTCGCACCGATGAGCATGGTACCGGGATGGAAGAAGACATGGTGCAAAACTTTGATGATGCTCAGAATTCAGACGATGAGATGGAGGAATCTGCAAATGCCTTCAATGAAATGTTGGAGTATTCAAAACGTACTCTCCACGAGCACACTAAGCTTTTTCAGCTGGATGCCATCTAAAAAATAATGGATCTGAAGGCTCAATTCAACTTGGGCGGAGAATGCTACGACGCGATGATGACAGTATTTGGACGCTTTCTACCCAAAGGCCATGTAATGCCTGCAAACCTGTACCAGTGAGTCAAAATCCTCCATGCTCTTAAGACGCCCTATGAGAAGATACATGCCTGTGAGAAACGATAGGCCTTATTTAGGCTTGAGTATGCGGACTTGAACTATTGTCCCATTTGCAAGTCTTCCAGGTATGTTGTGGTAGATAACGGTATGGGTGAGAAGACGCATACCAAAATCCCCGTTAATGTTCTTCGGTATATGTCAATCATACCAAGACTTCAACGTCTTTTCATGGTCGAAGAGACGGCCAGACAGATGACATGGCACAAAACAGACAAAAGAACTGAACTAGATGCAGATGGGAATCTGGTGATGGTACACACATCGGATGGTGAAGCGTGGAAGCGCTTCGATGCATTACATGCATAAAAAGCGGGAGATCCAAGGCATCCTCGAGTCGCCAACAGTACGGATGGCTTCAGTGTGTTTGGTGTGGCGGCGACGCAATACAGTTGCTGGCCCATATTTGTCATTCCACTCAATCCCCCCGGACATGTTATGCAAAGAAAGAACATTTTCCTAACGTTGATAATTCTAGGACCGAACTATCCATGGAAGAATATGAATGTGTACATGCAGCCGCTTAAGGATGAATTGCAAGAAGCTTGGGATAATGGGTTCAAGACATACAACGCCTTTAGCAAACAGAACTTCATAATGCGTGTCTAGGACATGTACTCGACGCATGACTTGCCGGCGTATGCGCTATTCATTCGCTAGTGTGTGCATGCAAGGTTCCCGTGCCCCACATGCAAGGCAGCTCCTGAGTTTTGTTGGCTGCAGGCAGGTCGCAAGTTTCCTTGCTTCGACTTGCATAGACAGTTCTTGGATCCTCGCCATAAGTTCAGGAAAGACAAGAAGAACTTCATCAAAGGTAGAGTTGTCAAAAACTCTGCACCACTCCTGTGCTTCTAAACCAATATTGTTGGATGTCGAAGAATGGTAGACCATTTCGTTGTATATCTTCAACAACCTAACAGAAGTGCAGTCGTACATCGAGTAAGTTATTGCGATACATTGTTTTGCAACTTCTAATTCCTTTGAAAATCTCTTATTCCTGGTTATTTGATACAGTCGATACATCGCCAAATTCTCGGATGGAGCAGAGATAAAAAAGGAATCCATCAAAGAGTATGAGCTTCTGGCAAAGCAAGGAGGCGGCTTTCCCGGTTTCATCTCTTGGTTCAAACAAATAATAATTTCCATTAGATCGTTCTCATTTCTTCATCTAATTTGCGGCTAATGCACCAATCCTTTCGTATTAAATTTGTAGGCTAATTCAGAGTCTATGGACGCCGAACTGAGACAAGCCGTTAATGGTTTTGACTATAAGGTCCATTCATTTGACAAATACGACATCAACGAGTATCGCTTTTGTACCTACGGGAAAGAGCTATCTATGGCCAACCGAAAGTCTACAAATTGCTGTGTCTTTGCTATCGGCGATGGAGGTATCGAGTATTATGGGAGAGTTGAAGAAATTTATAAACTTCTATTCTATGGTGAAAACTCACCGAATGACGTAGACTTCAAATGTTATTCGTTCCAGCCGAAGGAGACTAGAAGGACTCATGAACATATAGGGCTAGTCGAAATCAAACAAAGCACCCATTTAGATGTTCCCGATGTCTATATTATGGCTCAATAGGTGACCCAAGTTTTCTATCTACCGTGGGCCTGCCAAACTGATCCAAATCTGAATGGTTGGGATGCTGTTTATGAAGTGCCGCCACGTGTTAGACCACCTCCCCCTAATGAAGAGGATTATGAACCTCACATTAACCCAGACACATATGAAGGTGAATTCTTCCAAGAAACACGTCTTTCCAAAAAATGCTTCAAGAAATGCTCTACTTCACCCCAGAACGTTGAAGTATACATCGACAGTGAATCCGACTTCACCCCTGAGCTGGAACAAGAAGAGCCTGAACAAGAAGAGGTTACTGCTGCGGATGACTTGTCAATGCTTGATCGATTACATAAAGGTGGCCTTCCACATGTTGATGCCGCTGAACCCGATGAGCACTTCATTCATGATAGTGATGATGACGATGCATTTATTGATCCTGGAGCATTTATTGAACCCGACGATCAAGATTATTATTAGGTATTCAATTTTTTTATGTTGTACTTGATTTATATAGTTACTTGTGTATGATCTATATAGTTACTTGTATAATTTCTTACTTTGTATGATTGTTTCTTATACATAGTGCCATGGTATTGATATTCGTCCCCGTCGGCCCTCGCCCAGTTTATGATTCGGATGTGGTATATTCTCTTTTATAACTATTTGTTGCATTTCGCGTTTATGACAATTATGGCCATCAAGTTCACATGGAGATATTTTTATCTAGCGGGTATGTGAACCGGAAATTGCAACCGACCCTCTTGTCGAGAAGTTAAATTAGTTGAAAAAGAAAACGAGTATTTGAAAGAAAAAATGAAAAGAATTGAAGAAGAGAAGATGAAATTGGAGTTGTATGTTGTGGATGTCGTTGATGATCACAAGATGAAGATGGATGCAATGCGCTTGAAGATGAATGCAATGCGCTTGAAGATTAAGAAGATTAGAAAATATGTCATTGATAATGAGGCTTGGTATCATTATGCCATTGGATCAATTGTTACCTTAGTTGCGATCTTGATCGCATTTGTTGTGATGAGGGTAAGTTTTCTCTAGTGTTTTGCTTAACAAATGCATACTTAGCTTAGTACATGCTTGTTAGCCCTATTATGCCACATACTTAGCTTATTTCCCCCCAAAAAAGATGTACTTAGCTAATTATCCTCCAAAATGACATCATTACCTTATTTAGTTCATTTATGACATAAGTAGCTTATTCATTTAAAAAATGGCATATAACCTTGGTTCTCTCATAGATGTCATATACTTAGCTTATTTTCCTCCTAAACGGCATAATTACCTAAGTTAGATAAAAAAATGAGCTGTACTTATGTAAGTTGGCTCAAAAATGGCATCATCATCTAGGTTAGCACAAAAATGACCTATACTTACCTTATTTTCCTCCAAATTGACATAATAAGCTTAGTTAGCTAAAAATGGCATAATTACCTAAGTTAGCACTAAAATGACACAAATAAGAAATAAGAAGGAGAAAAACAAGGAAGAGGAGAAAAAGAAAGAATAGAAGAAGAAAGAGAATAAAAAGAAAGAATAAAAGAAGAAGAATGAGAATGAGGAGGAAAAGGATAAAAAGATAGAAGAGAAGAAGAAAGATGAGAAAAGAAGAAGAAGAAAATATCTTCTTCTTCTTCTAGTCTTCTCTTCTTCTTCTTCCTCTTCTTCTTCTTCTTCTTCTTCTTCTTCTTCTTCCTCTATTCTTCTTCTTCTTCTTATAGTCTTCTTCTTCTTCTTCTTCTTCTTCTTCTTCTTCTTCTTCTTCTTCTTCTTCTCTAGTCTTCTTCTTCTTCTAACTTTATTACTCCCAATTTTGCAGGTTTGATTCACTTCATGGAAGCAGCATTGATGGACTGCTAGTGTTTAGTCCTTGTTTTCATTTGTATTGATGAACAATGTGAAACTATGTTGTATATATGGATGAACTTCGTGAAACTATGTACGTATTGGATCTTTTAATACCCTATGTGTTCTGTTGCATTGATGGATTGCTAGATGTTGACACATGGGCTATGTTTGAGGTTGAAACTATATATATCATATATATCTTTTGAAAATGCAGGGATATAACAGAAAAATAGAAACAATGCAGCCTCTTTGCCGTCTGCTACCGATGGGAAAGAGGCCACGTGGCAGCAAGCTGTGTAATCTGGGAGCTGACCCATTTGGTTACTTTGCCGTCTGTGGCAGACGACAAAGGTTGTGGGAGTTTGCCGTCTATGGCGGAAGGCAAAGCTTTGGGGGGGGGGAGGTTTGACGCGTGTCTGACGTCAGATAGAGACGACAAAGGGGAGGGCATGCTTGCCGTCTGCTGGCAGACGACAAAGGCTGCCGTTAGCCACCTAACATGGCTAACGCCTGTTATTTGCCGTCCAACTTCTTTGCCGTCTGCCACCGACGGCAAAGGTTCTTTGTCATTTGCTTTGAGGAAGAAGACGACAAAGAACCTGTTTACCATAGATTTCTTTGCCGGGAAGCTTTGCCATCAGTGGCAGACGGCAAAGAGGTTTGTCGTCCGCTTTTGATTCCTTTGCCGTCTGCCATGGCAAATGGCAAAGAACCTGATTCCTGTAGTGAACTCTACTTTTCAACCTATGAACTATTGTTGGAAATATGCCCTAAAGGCAATAATATTGTATTATTATATTTCCATGTTGATAATTAAGAGTTTCTATTCTATGCTATAACTGCTATGATCCTGGAATGTGTGATTTAGTGGAAACTCATATGCATGTGTGGAATGATAAACGGTAAAACCTGATTCCTAATCTCGCCTCTAAGACTAGCTCAAGTGTTGTTAGTTATCGTGTTTTCTGGATCTTACGGTATCGTTAAGTGCAACGATAGTCCTAAACAACTTTGAGAATATGATGTTGGAAGAACAGTCATATTTAATTGACCCAAACTTGTTTGTTATACTTTGAGATAAAATCATCACAAGTCAATCTTTATAACACGGAGAGTTAACATATGCTTTAGTTCCTTAGATGATGAGAGTATCATAGTCACTTCACCGTATGATGGACTCTGGGGTTACACAAACGTCATCTGTAACACAACAATCATAACGAAAACTTACAGGGGGCTAGATAGCTCAAGAGTGGGATTTGCTCGTCCAACGATGGAGAGATATTCTTAGGGTCTTCTCAGCGTGAGGGCATCCATCATCATCTGGCCAGACACAAGTGACTAGGCCACAGGCATATAGGAACATGTCAACAAGAAAGAAGAACAAAACCGGTAACGAGGAGACCGGTATAGTGAGCACGAGAATCATTCAAGAGGATATTGATATATCTCACCTCAAGTTTTGTAAAGTATCACAAAGCAAAGGGAATAACACATGATAATCAAAGATTCACTCAAATGTGATTCGTTTCTTTATAGGGATCAATATGGATGTCTATGTTTCTGTTATCTTGTAGGGTCACAAGCTTAAGGGAATCACGATCTGCTCGGTGTTAATGGATCAATAGTTATAATAAAATATTTATGAAATAGTTTTATTAATATAAGAAATAGTTTCAAGAGAAACCGAAAGCGTTCCAGGGTTACCGGAAGGGTTTCGGGGTTTATCAGCTAATACCAGGAATTGATATATAGGTGGCAAATGTTCCGAATATATTAAACTAATAATAAAAGGCCCTATTAATGATTAGGAGGATTTTATAATTATTATTTAAATATCAATAGGCCAAGGAAAATACTAAAAGGCCTATAGGGAAAAAAGGTTAATGGGACGATGAGGCCCATTCGATGGAGGCGCCCCCCTAGCTTCTTGGAGAAGCTAGGGGAGGCCGAATTGGAGGGGGATTCCCCCTCCTTGGCCGGTGCAAGGGGGAAGGAATCCCTCCCCCCTTGCAGCACCCGTCCACTCTCCTCCAACATATATATAGTAGAGGTTTTGGGCACTTTTGCATTCACAAGTTTTGTAGCATTCTCTAGTTCTCTAGTTCTAGTCTAGTTGATTAGTTCAGACCTAGATCTTATCCTATGTAGTCCTCATAATTATAAGCTTAGTGTGGTTCTAGTATTCTCCTTCCAATTCTCCATGTCATTTAGCTCTAGACAGTGAAGCGCTACCAGGTCGTGAAGACAGTACGCTTGCATACTTGGAGAGGTCGTGCTTCCGGTCTTCGGTTTGAGGGATCGTTCATGAATGGTTTGAGGGACTTCAATTATGATCTACACCGACTCTTCTTCCGTTGCAACTCGGAGTTGGTAACGATCCAATCTAAACCGTTAATGCATCTTCATAGTGTCCCTAGTTTGATCGCAGGACAGTCTTTTTCTACTATGTTTCCCAACAACTATTATTTTAGATCACTTCCTGGTGTTAATTATTGCTTGTAGTTGATTCTTTGATGTTTAATGGGTGAAATATTTGCATGTTCAAATTGTTTTCCATGTCATTACCTCCACCGATCATGATCTATATGATGACTTGTGAGTATCCCTTTATGGTCCTGGGAACTTGGGAGTAATATTTATGTGCAAGTGAATAGAGTTCAATGTCTTATGGTGTGGTGTGATTCTCTAGTGGTGATGTGCGAACATCGAGTGCATGTCACTTCACCTTTATGGGCCTAGATGAGAGCATTGAGTTATTGGGTGGCTGGGGTGACAGATATTAGCAAATCCTAAATTTATGAACTATTTCATGAGGAATTGATGGGACCCTAGGATTTAATGTTGTGTTTATTTGTTGTCTTAATTACTCTTGTTGTATTTGCAGATGCTTGCATTAAGAGTATAAGCATAAGTATGTATGTTGTTCAAGTGAGATAGTATATCAGCATAGGCTCCAACACACAATAAGTATCACGGCAATGAAAGTTAAACTGAATAGAACTAGGTGAAAACAACTTGATGGCATTTACAACGATATTGAGAATGACTTGATCCCTACAAGTAATACAACTTGCTACATCATTATACTTTTTGTGAGAATTACATTCTTGCAACTATTCTTATGATCAAACAAATAATCAAAACACATGGATACCTGTTTTTCTAGTCCATAGAACAACATACCACCTTATGTAGCCTAGACAAAACCACATTTATTCCATTTTTTGTATTTCCCCGAAAAGGGAATTGGACTATATCACGAGACTCCATGAAGCGGCACAATAGCGGCCATCCATGTTCAGGAGTAGAAACTACAGGTCCATACATGGACCACTATGATGCTAATGTTATACTATTTTGATCAACATATTGTTGGCGAAATGTGATCTTACTAGCGGTATACCAAAGACTTGATGGAAATATGCCCTAGAGGCAATAATAAAATGGTTACTATTATATTTCCTTAATCATGATAAAGGTTTATTATTCATGCTAGAATTGTATTGACCGGAAACTTAAATACATGTGTGGATACATAAACAAATACCATGTCCCTAGTGAGCCTCTACTAGGCTAGCTCGTTGATCAAAGATGGTTAAGGTTTCCTAACCATAAACATGAGTTGTCATTTGATAACGGGAACACATCACTAAGAGAATGATGTGATGGACAAGACCCATCATTTAGCTTAGCATATGATCGTTCAGTTTATTGCTACTGCTTTCTTAATGTCAAATACATATTCCTTGGACCATGAGATCATGCAACTCTCGGATACTGGAGGAATACCTTGTGTTCTATCAAATGTCACAAGGTAACTGGGTGATCATAAAGATGCTCTGCAGGTATCTCCAAAGGTGTCTGTTGAGTTGGCGTGAATCGAGATTGGGATTTGTCACTCCGTGTATCGGAGAGGTATCTCTGGGCCCTCTCGGTAATACTGTTGGAAATATGCCCTAGAGGCAATAATAAAATGGTTATTATTATTTCCTTGTTCATGATAATTGTCTATTGTTCATGCTATAATTGTATTAACTAGAAACCGTAATACATGTGTGAGTACATAGACCACAACATGTCCCTAGTGAGCCTCTAGTTGACTAGCTCATTGATCAATAGATGGTTATGGTTTCCTGACCATGGACATTGGGTGTTGTTGATAACGGGATCACATCATTAGGAGAATGATGTGATGGACAAGACCCAATCCTAAGAATAGCACAAGATCGTGTAGTTCGTTTGCTAAGAGCTTTTCTAATGTCAAGTATCATTTCCTTAGACCATGAGATAGTGCAACTCCCAGATACTGTAGAAATGCTTTGGGTGTACCAAACGTCACAACGTAACTGGGTGACTATAAAAGGTACACTACAGGTGAGGGAGTCCTGGACTACGGGGTGTCCGGATAGCCGGACTATCATCATCGGCCGGACTCCAAGACTATGAAGATACAAGATTGAAGACTTCGTCCCGTGTCCGGATGGGACTTTACTTGGCGTGGAAGGCAAGCTTGGCAATACGGATATGTAGATCTCCTACTATTGTAACCGACTCTGTGTAACCCTAGCCCTCTCCGGTGTCTATATAAACCGGCGGGTTTTGGTCCGTAGGACGAAAAACCATTACAACAATCATACCATATGCTAGCTTCTAGGGTTTAGCCTCCTTGATCTCGTGGTAGATCCACTCTTGTACTACCCATATCATCAATATTAATCAAGCAGGAGGAGGGTTTTACCTCCATCGGGAGGGCCCGAACCTGGGTAAAAACATCGTGTCCCTTGTCTCCTGTTACCATCCGCCTAGACGCACAGTTCGGGACCCCCTACCCGAGATCCGCCGGTTTTGACACCGACATTGGTGCTTTCATTGAGAGTTCCTCTGTGTCGTCACGGACAGGCTTGATGGCTCCTTCGATCATCAACAACGACGCGGTCCAGGGTGAGACTTTTCTCCCCGGACAGATCTTCGTATTCGGCGGCTTTGCACTGCGGGCCAATTCGCTTGGCCATCTGGAGCAGATTGAAAGCTACGCCCCTGGCCGTCAGGTCAGATTTGGAAGTCTAAACTTCACGGCTGACATCCGCGGAGACTTGATCTTCGACGGATTCGAGCCACAGCCGAGCGCGCTGCACTGTCACGATGGGCATGATTTAGCTCTGCTGCCGGACAGTGCCCAGGAGGCCGCACATGAGTCTGCTCCGACCCTTAGTCCGGAGCCGACCGCGCAGATCGAGGACGGGTGGCTAGACACCGCCTCGGGGGCTGCAACCTCTACGGTGATGGAGCCGAATACTGACCTTGTCCCTTGTAAAGCTCGTGACTCCGAGGTGCCAGACTCCTCGCCGGACTCCGAACCTCCTGCGCCCTTACAAATCGAATCTGATTGGGCGCCGATCATGGAGTTCACCGCCGCGGACATCTTTCAGCACTCACCCTTTGGCGACATCCTGAATTCGCTAAAGTATCTCTCGTTATCAGGAGAGCCTTGGCCGGACTGCGATCAGGACGGTTGGGATGCGGATGACGAAGAAATTCAAAGCCCACCCACCACCCACTTTATAGCAACTGTCGACGATCTAACCGACATGCTAGACTTCGACTCCGAAGACATCGACGGTATGAACAACGATGCCGGAGACGGCCAAGAACCAGCGCCTACTGGGCACTGAAAAGCCACCTCAACTCATGACATATACATGGTGGACACACCAAAAGGAAGCGATAACGAGGAACAATGGGACGCGGCGAAGGATAATCCCCCCGAAAAACAACCAAAACAGTGACACAAGCGCTGCCCGAAGTCCCGCCTCGATAACGACACCACCCATAATGACCCAGCCGTAGAGCAGGGCAAACCAGTGGACGACGAACATGCAACCAAGCAACCATCCGAACAGGATGAATCGGACAATAAACCCATCCTCAGCGAAAACAACAGTCCAGACGACCTTACGCCGGACACATCACCGGAGCATAAGAACCTTCACAAAAGGCTCGTCTCCACTGCAAGAAGTTTGAAGAAGCAGAAACGGAAGCTCAAAATAGCGGAAGACGTACTCAGAATGAGGTGGAGCAAAGTACTCAAAACCGCAGACAAATATGGCAATAGTCACCAAGCAAAGAGCTACCCAAAGCGCAAGCTGCTGCCCAAATTCGACGAGGAGGCCGTAGAGCCACCTCAATCAAAAAGCAAAGAGGCCGCCTGGCCGGATAGACGACCAGATGACAGGCCAAGAGCGGCAAGCGGCGCCGCACACAAGCCAACATATGACACACATAAAGATCCTCGCAAAAAGGATGGCCCGGTCAGGTCCATTTATGGGCCAAAAAAGAGGGCCCCAGGAAGCAACACAACACGCCGAGTGTTCGAAGATAACGGCACACCTAAATACAGGGGCGCCCCACACCCACTATGTTTCACCGATGAGGTGCTGGATCATGAATTTCCAGCGGGATTCAAGCCCGTAAACATAGAGGCATACGACGGAACAACAGACCCCAGAGTCTGGATTGAGGATTACATCCTACACATACATATGGCTAGAGGAGACGATCTCCACGCCATAAAATACCTACTCCTCAAGCTCAAAGGGCCAGCTCGGCATTGGCTCAAAAGCCTCCCAGAAAACACCATTGGAAGTTGGGAAGAGCTCGAGGATGCGTTTAGAGCAAATTTTCAGGGGACTTATGTCCGCCCTCCGGATGCAGACGATTTAAGTCACATAACTCAACAGCCCGGAGCGTCAGCGCGCAAATTCTGGAACAGGTTCCTCACTAAAAAGAACCAAATAGTCGACTGTCCGGACGCCAAGCCTTAGCAGCTTTTAAACATAACGTCCGAGACGAATGGCTCGCCAGACACCTCGGCCAGGAAAAGCCAAGAACAATGGCCGCGCTAACAAGCCTCATGACCCGCTTTTGCGCGGGGGAAGATACTGGCTGGCAAGATGCAACACTAGCGACCCAAGTACATCCGAGATCAGAGATGGAAATGGAAAATCACGACGCAGAAAAGATCAACGCTGAAATAAGGAAGATGGCCCAAAGAGCACGGCGGTCAACGCCGGATTCAAAAGCTCTCGGCCGAACAGCAAAACACTGCCTCTTAAGGACAACAGTGACGAGCTATCCAACCTAAACAAAATCTTGGATAGGATATGCCAAATTCACAGTACCCCCGGGAAGCCTGCAAACCACACCCACAGAGATTGTTGGGTCTTCAAGCAGTCCGGCCGACTTAACGCCGAACACAAGGGGCTCGATCCATCGAGCGAGGACGATGACGAACCCCACAAGCAGAGCGCGGGACAACAAAAGGACTTCCCACAATAGGTCAAAATAGTGAATTCACTTCAAGTGATAATAAGGAAAAATAGGGCGACACCTACCAAAGCGCATGCCGCACGGTCCACCCCAGCGGAATCTCGAGATTGGATGTCAAAACCAATTACTTTCGACCATCTGAATTACTCCAGAAGTATTCGAAACGCAGGATGGACTGCTCTGATATTGGAACCTATAATCGACGGACTACAATTTACACAAGTCCTAATGGATGGCGGCAGTGATTTAAACCTGCTATATCCGGACACAATCCACAAGTTGGGGATAGACCCTACTAAAATTCGCCATAGCCGCACTTCCTTTAAAGGAGTGACGCCAGGCCCTCACGCCAAGTCCACGGGCTCCTTACTACTAGAAGTTGTGTTCGGATCACCCGACAACTTCCGTCCCGAAAAGCTAATCTTCCATGTCGCCCAATTTAAAAGCAGCCATCAAGCACTATTGGGACGTGAAGCTTTCGCCCGGTTTAACGCAATACCGCACTACGCGTCTCTTACACTTAAAATGCCCGGTCCACGCGGCATCATCTCCTTACAAGGTCGCTCAAGACCCCGGACACGGCTAGGCGAGTCCGGCACAAATAAACTAGGGGTTTCCTAGCCGCATACCCCTTCACAAGGGGTTGTGCGTATGAACAATAAGAGCCAATAAAGGCTCAACTTTATTCATTTATTCATACTCTATTTTAAATACATTTTTCGCACGATTTCTTTTCAAACTAAGTTCCTCTCTTTTACAGATGAACAGCGTGCTACACCCGTCCAGGATACAGCACAACGGAGACACAGGCGCAGACGTGCAGCAGGGACCCGTTGCAAGGATTCTTTTCAGATTCTGCGTAAACCTTTCTTACTATCTCTTGTTGATACACATCCCCCGGGTTTTTTTTAAACCAAGGAGGAGGTTGGCGTTTTGGCATCGGCCGCGTCAGAAATTCTCGCCCGTACCTGGACACTAGGGCTTAGGGCATTGTTCTGCCCATTATCATAAAGACCGAATACCTTAGGGAGTGTTCGGCGTCTCGAGTTAGGCCTTATATGCATCAGCTCCGAATCATGTCTTTGGTCAAATGTTGGGTTTGCCCGGCTCCTGTGTTTTGCTGCCTTACGTTCCGTATCATCGGCTAACGCGACACCAGGAGAACTACTGCGATTGTGCCCCGGTTCGGCCGGGCGAGCACCTCAGTAGAGAAAGCCAAAAACTGACTATCATGATACAGTGAGAGACTGGTCAACCACTCGATCGACTACCGGAATGTCTAGAATTCCTCCGCTTTGACGAAGGACCGTTTCCCGGTAAGGCACATACGCGCCCCGAATTCAGAAAGCGCGGTGCCCCTAGGGGCTATGTCGTAGCCCCACCTTCGAACTCCTATGGCTAAGTGAAAGTGATAAAGCATTATAGTCCGGTTGCCTCGTTTGCTACGCTACCACCTCCTTCACAGGACCAAGACGTTGGATTAAGTGTGAAAATGCGCTATTTTGCAAACACCCCCGCACCATGTGCGTGGGGGCTGAAGCCGAAGACTGCCATCTTTCAGGTTATACACAGTATACATTAACGGCCGCACAGGAGATATTTCAATACTTGAACGCACAAGTATAAAAAGCACTCATATTATGAATATCGTCTTACAAACCATAAAGATCATTTGAACATGACATTTTTTGAGCACTGCGACTCTATTACACGAGCACCCTGCAGGACTTCCCCAAAATAGTGCTCGGCGGGTAACCGGCTCTCGTTCGAACCCCGGGTTGCAACATCGGTGGCATCCATCTCCGTCCAGTATGTCTTCACACGGGCGAGGGCCATCCGTGCACCCTCTATGCATGCCGACCGCTTCATCGCCTTGATATGCGGCACCGCCCCAAGGAATTGCTGCAATAAGCCAAAATAACTCTTCGGCTTGGGCCTATCCGGCCACAGATGAGTCACTACATCCGTCATGGCAAATCCGGACAATCTATTCAGCTCAGCCCACTCAGCCAACCGATCGGTCAACGGAAGTGAACACTCCAGACTGTGGAATTGAGACCAAAAAAGCTCTTCCGTCTCGTGATCCTTTTAACTTCGGAAGTGCACAACTGCATCCGCCGCACTCGCCGCCAAATCCAGATAAGGATCCTCCGGACCCCACAGCTGGCCAAGCTGAGCATACTTCTGATCTGTGAACTTCCTGCGCAGCAGAAAGGGCTTGCCAGCCGCAATGTCTCCGGCCTGACGCAGCTCCTCCTTTATAGCCCTCATTGTAGAATGGGCATCCTTGGCTTCGGCGGTGGCCTTCTTCAGGTCTTCTTGCTCCGCTCGGTGTTCTTTTTCAAGAATCTCATAGCGGCCGGTAACATCCTTCAGCTTCACGGACATTCCAGCCATCTCCTCCCTGCTTCGGCAGTGAGCAGCCCTTTCGGTTTCTAGCTCTTCGGCTGCCTTCGAGGCAGCCGCATCACTCCTTCTGGCCTGCTCCTTGGCCCGAGCAAGCTCTGCCCGAAGGTCCTCCACAGCAGTGGCACCATCTGCATTAAGCATACATGTTGTAAGGAATAGGCATCAGCTCCCTTACTAGGTGACCACGGAGAAGCAACCTACCTTGTGACTCGTCAAGTCGTTTATTGACCAGGCGATGTCCGCATCCGCAACGTCGAGTTGCCGCTTTAGTTCGGCAACTCCATCAGTCCGGCTGGCCACCGGACTACTCGCCACCTGTGTAGGAAAGGCGAGAATTAATACCTGAGATTATGATCCTCGGCACATTGTCGCTTTCGACAACATACCGAGTCTCAGGGGCTACTATCTATACAGGGCGCACTTTATGTGCAAAACTGTCAAAAGGTATGTCATTTTTACGTACCTCAAACCCCGCCAGCAAACTTCTGACGGCATCACGCAACCCGCCCTCGGCGGATGAAATTCTTTCAATCACCGTACTCATCAATGTACGGTGACCTTCTGAGATAGACGCCCTCTCGAGCAGATCCTTCAGCTCCCCCGGCCGTACACCAGTTGGTGCCGAACTCTCCGGCCCTGCCGGACTCGGGGACACCCTCCGCGATGACACCTCAGGGTCGTCTGCCCCGCCTGACGGTGCGGCAGATGGAGGCGTCTCGCTCTCCATCATCTCCGGACGAAGGTCCCCCGAAGACGAGCTCAGCTGAGAAGGACGGAGATCCGAACTACAAGGTAAAAACTTCGGTTATCCTCAGAAGCAAAATAGGGATGTCCCTTATTACAAAACTCCCATTTTCTACTTACGGCTCGCTGGAGGGCTGATTCCTTAGGGGAGATAGTGCGCCGGGGCTTCCCCAGGCGCAGGACCCTCTGGTGAAGATCTCTTCCCCCGCTTTGAGGCCTTGGCCTCCGGGTCTTCGGAAGCGGTCCTCTTCTCCCCCTGGAAGGAGGGATTCTCGATCCCCCCTTTCTCGAAAGCCTCCTTGGTAGAGGCGGTAGTTTCTCTATTTTCCCCTTCGCCTTCCTCTGAAGGCGCAACCTCCAGCATCTTGACCAACACCGGATCCGGCGCGGTCTTCGGGAGGGGGGCCGGACACCGTATCAGTTTCGCTTGCGCTATCCACTCCTTTTCAAAGGACGATTGGTTAAAAGGCAAATCCAAGATATGCAAACGAACGGTATGTCCGGACACGGAGCTACTTACTTGAGTATCCGGGCGATTGCAGCTTAGGCCGGCGTCCTCGGTTAATTCTGGACACACCTCTTGTGATCCAAAGAATAATTTGTACATCTCCATGGGTGCCGTACCCATGAAGTGTTGGAGAACTCGTGGTCCCTCCGGATTGAACTCCCACAGGCGGAGAGGGCGACGTTTGCAGGGCAGAAGACGCCTAATCATCATAACCTGCATCACCACGACCAGATTGATCTCCCTCCCTTGGAGGCCTCGAATCCGGCCCTACATTAGGGGTACATCCTTGGACGGCCCCCAGTCAAGCCCTTTGCTGACCCATGACGTCAGCCACTATGGAGGACCCGGGCAAAAGACGGGCAGCGGCCTCTGCCTGCTGCCCCTGGGAGCGGTAATATAGAACCACTCCTACTGCCATAAGCCGAGCTCCTCTTGAACAGAGCCCTCGGGCCACGGAGCATCGGCCCTCTTGTTTATGACCGCCCCGCTGCACTCTACTTGACGCCCCTTAATCATCTTCAGCAACACGTTGAAGGTTTTGAGCCACAAACCGAAGTGAGGGGTAGTGCGGAGGAAGGCCTCGCAGACGACAATAAACGATGAGATATGGAGGATGGACTCCGGGGCCAGGTCATGGAATTCCAGCCCATAGTAAAACATGAGCCCTCTCACAAAAGGATCCATCGGGAAGCCTAAACCCCGACGGAGGTGGGACACGAACACGACGCTCTCACCGGGCTCGGGAGTAGGAATGACTTGCCCTTTGGCAGGCAACCTGTGCGAAATCTCGTAGGTCAGGTACCTGGCTTCTCTTAGCTTTAGCACGTCCTCTTCCGTGACGGAGGAGGGCATCCACCGGCCCTGTAGGTCGGAGCCGGACATTGTTGAAGGTCCGAGGCGCTTGAATCTGGAGCTCTGGGTGTTGGAACTCGGGGCGAAGGGCAGATTCGATTGAGGATTGAAGAAAAGAAACGAGCCTTGGTCTCGTTATAAAGAGGGAGAATACCAAGAGCCGTCCCCGGGACCGTTTGGAACTCACCTTCGATGGAGGAGGCGTGGCAACAGGCATGGTTGCGTTACCCACGTCCGTATTGATGGGAATCCCGGAATAAGAGGAACACGATCTCTGCTTCGACAAGACGTGCCAAGGAAACCGCTTCGCTAAACGCGCTAAGGTGGTATAATAAAAATGATTCAAGTAAAGGCTTGGTAGTGGTGTGACGTCACGCCACAAAATACGTCAGCAGATTGAACTTGTGTACATATTATTCTCTCTACGGTAGTATGTGGAATTTATTTTACAGAGCCGGACACTATCCTGGTGTTCACAATCTTCTATGAATTATTCGGAGGAGGAACCCGCCTTGCAATGCCGAAGACAATATGCGCGCCGGACTCGTCGTCATTGAAGCCTGGTTCAGGGGCTACTGAGGGAGTCCTGGACTAGGGGGTGTCCGGATAGCCGGACTATCATCATCGGCCAGACTCCAAGACTATGAAGATACAAGGTTGAAGACTTCGTCCCGTGTCCAGATGGGACTTTCCTTGGTGTGGAAGGCAAGCTTGGCAATACGGATATGTAGATCTCCTACTATTGTAACCGACTCTGTGTAACCCTAGCCCTCTCCGGTGTCTATATAAACCGGAGGGTTTTAGTCCGTAGGACGAAAAACCATTACAACAATCATACCATAGGCTAGCTTCTAGGGTTTAGCCTCCTTGATCTTGTGGTAGATCCACTCTTGTACTACCCATATCATCAATATTAATCAAGTAGGAGTAGGGTTTTACCTCCATCGAGAGGGCCCGAACCTGGGTAAAAACATCGTGTCCCTTGTCTCCTGTTACCATCCACCTAGACGCACAGTTCGGGACCCCCTACCCGAGATCTGCCGGTTTTGACACCGACAACAGGTATCTCCGAAAGTGTCTGTTGGGTTGGCACGAATCGAGACTGGGATTTGTCACTCATTATGACGGAGAGGTATCTCTGGGCCCACTCGGTAATGCATCATCATAATGAGCTCAATGTGACTAAACAGTTAGTCACGGGATCATGCATTACGGAACGAGTAAAGGGACTTGCCGGTAATGAGATTGAACGAGGTATTGGGATACCGACGATCGAATCTCAGGCAAGTAATATATCGATTGACAAAGGGAGTTGTATACAGGATTGATTGAATCCCCGACATCGTGGTTCATCCGATGAGATCATCGTGGAACATGTGGGAGCCAACTTGGGTATCCAGATCCCGCTATTGGTTATTGGCCGGAGAGATGTCTCGGTCATGTCTGCATGATTCCCAAACCCGTAGGGTCTACACACTTAAGGTTCGGTGACGCTAGAGTTGTTATGGGAAATATTATGTGGTTACCGAATGTTGTTCGGAGTCCCGTATGAGATCTCGGACATCACGAGGAGTTCAGGAAAATTCCAGAGATGAAGATTTATATATGGGAAGTCCTTATTCGGTCACCGGAAGTGTTTGGGGGTTTACAGGTATTGTACCGGGACCACCGAAGGGGTTCCGGGGGTCCACCGAGAGGGTCCATCTGCCACGGAGGGCCCTATGGGCTGAATATGGAGGGGAACCAGCCCCTAGGTGGGCTGTGCACCAAACCCCCCTAGGGCCCATGCGCCGAGGGTTGCGGGAAACCCTAAAGGGGGCGCCCCCCTTGGCTTGGGGGACAAGCCTCCCCCCTTGCCCGTCGTCCCCCTCTAGATCCATCTGGAGGTGGCCGGCCCCCCTCTCCCTTGCCCCTATAAATAAAGGGGAGGTGGGAGGGCTGCCGCACCCTTCCCCTGGCGCAGCCCTCCCCCTCTCCAACACCATCTCCTCCTCCGTAGTGCTTGGCGAAGCCCTGCCGGAGAACTGCAAGCTCCACCACCACACCGTCATGATGCTGGAGCTCTCCCTCAACTTCTCCTCTCCGCTTGCTGGATCAAGAAGGAGGAGACGTCCCTAGGTTGTACGTGTGTTGAATGCGGAGGTGCCGTACATTCGGCGTTAGATCGGATCTTCCGCGATTTGAATCGCCGCAAGTACGACTCCATCATCCGCGTTCTAGTGACGCTTCCGCTTAGCGATCTTCAAAGGTATGAAGATGCACATCCTCTCTCTCTCTCTTGTTGCTAGAATCTCCTAGATTGATCTTGGTGATACGTAGGAAAATTTTGAATTATTGCTACGTTCCCGAACAAATACAACATCACAAGAAGCTTGCAAGAAAAGTGACTAAGGAGTTAGTTATGAGATGACGTATTATGGAACGAATAAAGAGACTTACCGGTAACGATATTGAACTAGGTATGGAGATATGAACGATCGAATCTCGGGCAAGTAACATAGTGACAGACAAAGGGAATTACGTATGTTGTCATAAAGGTTCGACCAATAAAGATCTTCGTAGAATATGTAGGAACCAATATGGGCATCTAGGTCCCACTATTGGTTATTGACCGGAGAGGTGTCTCGGTCATGTCTACGTCATTCTCGAACCTGTAGGGTCCGCATGCTTAACGTTCGTTGACGATGTAGTATTATATGAGTTATGTGAGTTGGTGACCGAATGTTGTTCGGAGGCCCAGATGAGATCACACACATGAAGAGGAGCTCCGGATTGGTCTGGAGGTAAATATTGATATATAGGACGATACTATTTGGTCTCCGAAAAGGTTTCAGAATGCACCAGAGTTTTATCGGAGTACCGGAAGGGGTTCTGGGAGGCCACGGAGTGTTATTGGGCTTGTTGGGCCATTGAGGGAGAGCACACCAACCCCACATAGGGCTGACACACCCCTCCTCATTGCACGCGACCCTGGGGAAGGAAACGGAGGAGGGCTAGCCCCTCCCGCCTTCCCCTCCACATGAGAGAAAGGAAAGGGGCGGCCTCCCCTCCTACCTTCTCCCTGAGCACTAAGAAAGGAAAGGGGGAGGGCACCTCCCCTCCAGCCTTCTCCCTGAGTGCCAAGAAAGGAAAGGGGGGCGCACCTAGGGAAGGCCACTAGGGCTGGCCACCGGCCCCTTTGGGGGCACCCTAGGGCTGCCTCCCCTCCCCCTCTCCACCTATATATATATATATGAGAGGAGGGAGAGGGGTAACGCACACCATGATCCCCAAGCCGTGTGCGGCGCCCCGTCTCCCTCTAGTTCTAGTTCCTCCTTCGTCCATGTCCGTTGTGCTTGGCGAAGCCCTGCGGATAGTTTCACCAACACCGTCACCACACCGTCGTGCTGCCGGAACTCATCTACTAATTCGCCTCTCTTGCTGAATCGAGAAGGCAAGGACATCATCTAGCTAAACGTGTGCTGAACGCGGAGGTGTCATACGTTCGCTACTTGATCGGGACGGGTCGTGAAGGTGTATGACTACATCAACCGCGTTTATAAACGCTTCCGCTTAGTGATCTACAAGGGTATGTAGATGCTCCCCCCTCTCGTAGCTATGCATCTCCATGGATAGATCTTGCATGAGCGTAGAATTTTTTTGTTTTCCATGCAATGTTCCCCAACAGTGGCATCTGAGCCAGGTCTATGCGTAGATGATATGCACGAGTAGAACACAAAAGAATTGTGGGCGGTGATGGTCATACTGCCTACCACCAACGTCTTATTTTGATTTGGTGGCATTGTGGGATGAAGCAACCCGGACCAACCTTACATGTCCACGCACATGAGACCGGTTCCACCGACTGACATGCAACTTGTTTTCAATAAAGGTGGCTGGCGGGTGTCTATTTCTCCTACCTTAGTTAAATCGAATTTGACTACGGCCGGTCCTTGAAGAAGGTTAAAACAACAAACTTGATAATCACATTGTGGTTTTTGCATAGGTAAGAACGGTTCTTGCTAGTTGCCCATAGCAGCCATGTAAACCTTGCAACAACAGAGTAGAGGACGTCTAACTTGTTTTTGTAGGGAATGTTGTGATGTGATATGGTCAAGACGTGATGTGATATACGTTATTGTATGAGATGATCATGTTTTGTACAAAAGTAGGTGCTCTCCTTTTGAGCCCTTTACTTGTGCACGGGCAGTCAGAGCCACGCGCCGTGGCCACACATAGCAGGGCAAAGGAGGGAAGCCGGAGAGAAGCCGAAGGCTCGAGACAAATAAGGCAACATCAAGGACCAAGGCCACAAAGTGCAGATGGACGAAGCAGGTTTCCCCGGCAAGGCCCTTGCCGGGGGAAACCTCAGCAGCCCCGGCAAGGCCCTTGCCGAGGCAGCTTGCCCACACCGGCAGAGCGAGCCACCCTTGAACCCACGGCCTCCAATGTCAACAACCACGTTGGACCAGGGTTCGGGAGGCACCTCCGTGGTGGCATGCAGATCTTTGTGAAGACATAGAATGCTCAAGATCAGATGGGGGTTGAGAGGCAACAATCCTCACTGAAGACCCTTACCGAAGAAATCCACAAGACCCACTGGCAAGATCCTTGCCGGGGATGCCAGCGCGCCACGGTAAGACCCTTGCCGGGCCACCCGGCAGGACCCTTGCCAGGCCACCCGACAAGACCCTTGCCGGGCCACCCGGCAGGACCCTTGCCAGGCCACCCGACAAGACCCTTGCCGGGCCACCCGACAAGACCTTGCCAGAGGTGATAGCAGGGCCACTGCCAAGCCCGCACCAACCAACTCCCCGCCGCCGTTCGCATGCAGCCGCTAGCCTGCTAGCCCAACCAGCTGGGCAGGCACCTGTGTGGCAACATGCAGCTTCCAGGCCAACTCAGCACGCACCTGCGTGGCGGCATGCAGATCTTCGTGGAGGCTCCACCACCGTGCCACCTCAGCTGCTTGCCTTCCTACATGGCACCGCATGCATCGCTGGCCAGGGCGTGTGTCGAAGCGAGGAGGAGCGGCGACGGACGGGACGGGCCTCGCTCCCATCCCTGATAAAGTGAGGGACACCTAAGCCATGCATTAAATGTATCTTGTCCTATAATACGAGCGACAAGCTCGCAACACTATAGGCTCTTTCCACCTCCTGTGTGCCACTGTGGCAGCCCCTTTCGCCTATAAAAGAAGGCCCATGGCATATAGGAAAAGGATTCGGATCTTTCGAACCACACAGCACCCGTAGCTAGTTCGAGAGCTCAAGAACACTCAATACATCCGCCAAGTAGGACTAGGGTTCTACACATCCTCGCGGCCCGAACCTGGGTAAACGATCCTCGTGCCAATTTCTAATCCTGCTCTTCTCACAACCCCGCGCCCCGCAACCGTAGTAGGGATTCTCGTGATCCCATAGGTTTCGTTTCCCACCGACATCTTTGGCGCGCCAGGTAGGGGGCGCAATTGTGAGAATCTGGTCTGGTAGTTGGCCTGGCAGTTTTTCGTCGCCATGACTCCGACGAAGAAGGCGGCCAAGAGAGCGGCGCTGCCTGCGTGTGCAAGGGACGCCAGGGCGGCGACGAGAAAGCTAAGTCATACCAACCTTTAAACTCTTCTCTGTAATATGAGGTTATCGTCCTCGGAGATTCAGCCTATGTATGGAAAACCTGAACGCAGAGCCCCCCCCCCCCCCCCCCGCGATTGGCAATGCCTTTGTTCTGTTTCGAGTCCGCTCAATAGTTCAAGCTGCCGCGCCAAGACCGGCAGGGTAGCCTTCCACCGTCAGCAATGCTCTCGACTCTGACTCGAGTCAAACTCGATAGATCGAGCGGCCGCGTTGAGGGCGGTAAGGTGGTTTACCCGGCAGCAAGCACACCTGGCAGGCTAATGGGGATCCGTCCTCAGGATGCCGCCCTGGGTTTACGCGCCGGTAAGCCTACCCAGTTAGCGTAGGGTGGACATACAAAGCAAAATCAAACAGGGAAATAGCATGCAAAATGTCGGGAGTACTGCAGAGTTATATTACATAAATTGCCACCGCAGTTCTAACTAAAGATAGCAATTGTCTTGGTCATGAACTTGCAGCGGCGGTAAGGAACGGGGTGCCTAGTCCTGGCGCTGGCCCTCCAACCTCTTGATTTTGTCGATGCGGCTGAGGATGGGCTTGATACGCTCATTGAGCGCCGCGATGTCAACATCCTCTGGCAAGCTCTTCAGGGCAGCTTCGAAGTCGAGGTCAGGATGCCAGTGCGCTATCTTGGCAAGCTCCCTGGTCATGACACCCCGGCAAAGCATCCGGGACTCCTTGGCCAGGGAGGCCGTCCGGTCGGAATGAAGCCGCTCCAGAGCACCGACAACCCTTTCAAAGTCTAGGGTCAGGTTGGCGTTGGGGCTCAGGCTCGTCTCCGTGGCGTACCTCATGTTTGGCATCCCCATGATGCCCAGCTGCGTAGCGGCCGATTCCGCAACGGCGGCGAGGCGTTCAAGCCAACGCTTCTCGCCCGCCATGTGGTCCTTGAGGTTGGCGGTCTCGTTCATCTGCAGCTGCTTCTCGGTCTCTAGCTCCTTGGTCAGGATCCCCTCTCGGGCTTTGGCCTCCGACATCATCTTCTCGAGATCCCCCAGCTTCAGCTTGAGGTCTCTGATGGAGTTGTTGGCTTCGGAGAGTTCTCCGGCCTTGCTGACGAACGCGCCCTGCTCCTCCACCAGGGCACCGTTGAGCGTGTCCTTCTCCGTGGACAACTTCAAGGCTTGCTCCTCCAGCTCCTTCACCTTGCCGGCGTGAACTAGAGCATGGGCATTGAGTGCTTCCTGATGCCTCTGCTCCAGCTCTTGGGTCCGCCGCACGACGAGCTTGTCCACCGCTTCATCCTTGCCATGGAGCGTGGTGGCAAGCTTCTCCTCGCTCTCGGCAAGATCCTCCTCCGGGGAGTTCAGTGTGGCCTCGCGCTGGGTCCGGGCGGCTTCGGCTTCGGCGACCAAGTTCTTCGCCGTCTCTTGGGCCTTCTCGACGTCGGCCAGCTTCAGGGTGAGCTCCACGTCACGCTTGGCCAGCTCGCCCTGGGCGGCCTTCAGCTCATCCTGAGCCTGGCGGAACCAGTCCCGCGCCTCGGTGACGCGCCCCTCGAAGTCCGCGTCCGCCTTCTCCACCACCGCCGTCCTGGACTTGGCCTTGTCCAAACGAGCGCGGTGGAGCGCTTGGAGCTTCCGGAAGCTTGCACCCATGGCCTCGAGCAGCCGCTCCTCCTGGGATCCGTCGGCACCAACGCCCGGCTCATCGACGACCTCGAGCCCGGCGGCGGCAAGCATCTCCTCGTCGAACACCTCTACCTCAAGGGGAGCCCTGGTGCTCGACGCGCCTAGGAGGTGGACGAAGAGGTTGTTGCTCACCCTCAAGTACCTGCCGGAGCCAGAGGCAACAGAGGAGGAGGGTAGGTCGTCAAACGCCACCTCCTCGGCAGCGGCCTTGCCGGCTTCCCCGGCAGGCCCCTTTCCGGGTTCTTCGGCGGGCTCCTTGGCGGCGTCCTCAGCAGCGCCCTCGGTGCTCTCCTTGGCAGCGATCTTCTCGGCCTGCACCACGGCATCCGCGGTGACGTCCTTGATGACGGCGTCGACGTCCTCTGAGTCTATCGAGGACTGGTCTGGATGCCAAGAAGGAGACAGGGTGGGGCCGAGATCAAAAGCCAGTAAGGAAAAGAAGAAAGAAAGAACGCAAGCGGAAATGGAGAGCGAGTGGCTTACCTGTGCCGGGCCGAGTGGCGGAAGTCCCTTCTCCGCCGAGGTTTAGCGTCGAGGCGAAGCCACCATCGCACATGTTCTCCTCCTCCTCCTCCTCCTCCTCCTCTGTGTGCATGGCCTTGGCCTTGGTGCCCTTGTCGGGGACGCCCCTCGGGGAGGCGTGGTCGGCGTGGGCGGCACGATGGGAGAAGCCCTCTGCGGCTCCCCTTGGTGTTGCTCCCCTCCTACATCCACGGCTGGGTCAGTACCAAAGCGTCGTGCATTGTGCATGATTGACAAAGGATGGGTGGTGGACTCACGCTGGGGGCTCGGCTGGGAGCTGCTGTCCGGGCTGCTCAATACCACCAGCGGCGTGCTGGAGGTGCCTACCGGGGGCTGGCCACTCGTCGAAATCCTGGCCCTCTTCACCCTCTGGGTCAGCGTCTCCACGTCCCTGCAAGATAAGGATAATTCAGAATGGGCGGCACCATTGGAGGAAAAAAGAGAGGGCAGGGAGAAAGCAGAGCTTACTCTTCCTCCTCCTCCTCCTCCTCCTCTGATGTTTTCCTCTTCCTCTCCGGGCTGAGGGGCCCAAAGTCAAACGCGATCCCCGCCCCAACGTTTGCCGGCGAAGGGGGAGGCGATGGCGTCCGGGCACGCTTCGACGACGAAGAAGCAGATGCCCTCTTCTTCGATGCCACGGCCTTCGCTGCTTTCTTCGTCGCCACCGCCCTCGTCTGGTGCACAGGCGCCTCCTGGGCCTATCGCAGCTGCGCGGCCTGGTCGGGGCGGACCGGCTCGCTGGAGGTGGCCCGCCGCAGGACCCACCCTTTTCTGGCGATTGGAGGGTCGACGGTCACGGTCCTCTCCCCCTTGCCCTCCCCCTCTGATGACCCGTCGGCTGCGTCCTCGACGAGGGGAGCCCCGATGCTGGTGCCGCTGGCCTCCCAAGTGGCTGCTGCCCACCGGGCGAGCTCCTCTTCCTCCGCCTCCGCTGAGGCCTTGTCCGCCACGCTGCCGGTGCTGCCAGCCTCCTCGACGAGCTTTGCCTCCTCCGTGGCAAGCCTCGCCTCCTCCACCCTGGCGGTGATGTAGTCCAGCTCCGCCAGAGAGGTGGCCTGGATAAGCTGCGGCTCAGCGGTGACGTACACCTCATGCAAGGTGTTGAAGAACTCCTGCACCTAGAGCTTGTCTGGCTCGACCCAGTTCGGGTCAAGGCTATGCGCGTTGAAAAGCGGCATCATGGCAATGATCTCGGACCGGCGAGAGTTGTTGCTTAGCGGGACCACTCCCGTCGGCAGCTTGACAACGGGCTCCTTACCAATCTTGCCGGCCTTCGCGGCAGCCGTTGCGACCTTGCCGGACCACTCGACCTCGCCTTCATCACTAACCTCAAGCTGGAAGATCCGTTGGCAGAGATGGGCGTGCCTCAGCACCGTCAGGTTGTTGTTGAGGCCGGAGCGGAGCCTCGTGATGTCGGCAGTGTTTACGAAAAGCTAGGGCGGCCTCCTCTTGTCATCCAAGGGAGAAATTCGGCGGCGGATGAAGTCCGCCCCGATCATCTCGAGGGTAGCCCGGCCTGGGTAAGCCGAAGAATCCTGGTGGTGGTGATCGTGAGCTTCGCGTCGTCAGCATCGACGTCGCCCCAATCGCTTCCATGGACCGGCGGCTCCTGGCGAACCTCGTAGAATGCTCGCGGGTCCTTCTCCTCAATCCTGCACCACCGGCCCCGCCATTCTTCCCACCTCTCCTTTGTGGCGCCCTCTGGGTACGCCCCCTTGGCCCTCGGGATCCGGGCGACGCAGCCAGAGAGATGGCGCCCCCTTTTTGGATTCGAGGGGAAAAGTAATGGCGGAAGAGCGCCGTGTTGGGGTGCACCCCGGCGAAGCCCTCGCAGAGGTGTGCGAAGAGAGCCATGCACGCCACGACATTCGGGGTGAAGTCCAGAAGGCGGAAGCCGTAGGTGTGCATGATATCCTTGAAGAAATCAGAAAAGGGGGGACAGAGCCTACATGAGAAGTAGTCGACGAAGAAGAGGTACCGATTTGGGGAAGCCCCGGCGCTGGCGGGGATGACGTGCGTGGCTGGATGCCCCGTCTTCTCTCCTCCCGTCTTCACCCCCCACAGATCCTTGAACATCTCCTGGAGCTCGGACACGTCGACCGTCAAGGCGAAGTAGGTGAACTGCGCCCGTCGCGCCACCAACTCGCTCTCCGGCTGCTCCGTTGCCCCGGGGTCTTTTGCCACTCCTTTGCTTTTTGTAGACTTGGGCGCCATGGCGGCTGCGAGAAGCGAGAAAGCAGAGGATGGCGGAAGCACAGCGGCGATGGACAAAGGCATAGGAGCTCGAGAAGAAGGAAGAAAGGGGGCGGCGGTTCTGAGATTGGTGAAGGCGCAAGGAGGGTAAAGTGAGCAGCGTGCCCGCGGTTATTCCTTTTTACGGGGAAGGAGCGGGCCGCCTCCTTTCCCATTAACTGCGATACGACGCATGCATGCGGGAACCTTCCCACGCACGCCTCGCACGTCACGCGCGCGACCCCCACATCGCACGGTCAACGTGGGTCGTGGGGAAGCGCAGCGGACGGAACAGTTAGCGCGGTAAAATCCGCCCCGCCTGCTCGTGCAATGTTCTGGGCCTGGCCCAACAACGTGTCGCGCTTATGTATGTCCTAGGCCCGGGGGCTCCTGTCGGTGTACAAAGTAGGGGCTCTCCTTTTGACCCCTTTACTTGTGCACGGGCAGTCAGGGCCACACGCCGTGGCCACACATAGCAGGGCAAAGGAGGGAAGCCGGAGAGAAGACGAAGGCTCAAGACAAACAAGGCAACATCAAGGACCAAGGCCACAAAGTGCAGATGGATGAAGTAGGTTTCCCCGGCAAGGCCCTTGCCGGGGGTAACCTCAGCAGCCCCGGCAAGGCCCTTGCCGGGGCAGCTCGCCCACACCGGCAGAGCGAGCCACCCTTGAACCCACGGCCTCCAATGTCAACAACAACATTGGACCAGGGTTCGGGAGGCACCTCCATGGTGGCATGCAGATCTTTGTGAAGACATAGAATGCTCAAGATTAGATGGGGGTTGAGAGGCAACAATCCTCACGGAAGACCCTTACCGAAGAAATCCACAAGACCCCCGGCAAGATCCTTGCCGAGGACGCCAGCGCGCCACGGCAAGACCCTTGCCGGGGCACACGGCAAGACCCTTGCCGGGCCACTCGACAAGACCCTTGCTAGAGGCGACACCAGGGCCACTGCCAGGCCCGCACCAACCAACTCCCCGCTGCCGTTCGCATGCAGCTGCCAGCCCAACCAGCTGGGCAGGCACCTGCGTGGCAACATGCAGCTTGCAGGCCAACTCCGCACACACCTGTGTGGTGCTACCTCTTGAGCACTGTGTTGGATTTCCCCGAAGAGGAGAGGATGATGCAGCAAAGTAGCGTAAGTATTTCCCTCAGTTTTTGAGAACCAAGGTATCAATCCAGTAGGAGACCACGCACAAGTCCCTCGTACCTACACAAAACGATAGCAACTCGCAACAAACGCGATTAGGGGTTGTCAATCCCTTCACGGTCACTTACGATAGTGAGATCTGATAGAGATGATAAATAATATTTTTAGTATTTTTGATAGATAGATGCAAAGTAAAAAGTAAAAGCAAAGTAAAAACAAAGTAGGTAAATAAAGTGATAGAGATTGATATGATGAGAATAGTCCCGGGGGTCATAGGTTTCACTAGTGGCTTCTCTCAATAGCATAGATATTCTATGGTGGGTGAACAAATTACTGTTGAGCAATTGACAGAATTGAGCATAGTTATGAGTATATCTAGGCAATGATCATGTATATAGGCATCACGTCCAAAACAAGTAGATCGAAACGATTCTGCATCTACTACTATTACTCCACTCATCGACCGCTATCCAGCATGCATCTAGAGTATTAAGTAAAAAACAGAGTAACGCCTTAAGCAAGATGACATGATGTAGAGGGATAAATTCATGCAATATGATAAAAACCCCATCTTGTTATCCTCGATAGCAACCATACAATACGTGCCTTGCAACTCTTTCTGTCACTGAGTAAGGACACCGCAAGATTGAACCCAAAGCTAAGCACTTCTCCCATTGCAAGAACTACCAATCTAGTTGGCCAAACCAAAAAGGATAATTCAAAGAGACTTGCAAAGATAACTCAATCATACATAAAAGAATTCAGAGAAGAATCAAATATTTTCCATAGATAATACTGAATCATAAACCCACAATTCATCGGTCTCAACAAACACACCACAAAAAGAAGATTACATTGAATAAATCTCCACGAGAGAGGGGGAGAACATTGTATTGACATCCAAAAAGAGAGAAGAAGCCATCTAGCTACTAGCTATGGACCCGAAGGTCTGAAGTAAACTACTCACACTTCATCGGAGGGGCTATGGTGATGATGTAGAAGCCCTCCGTGGTGGATGCCCCCTCTGGCGGAGCTCCGGAATAGGCCCGAAGATGGGATCTCGTGGATACAGAAGGTTGCGGCGGTGGAATTAGGTATTTGGCTCCTTTTCTGATCGTTTGGGGGTACGTAGGTATATATAGGAGGAAGGAGTACGTCGGAGGAGCGTCAGGGGGCCCATGAGGTAGGGGGCGCGCCCAGGGGGGGCGCGCCCTCCACCCTTGTGACCGCCTATGGCACTGCTTGGAGTAGGGTCCAAGTCTCCTGGATCACGTTCGGTTGGAAAATCACGTTCCTGAAGGTTTCATTCCGTTTGGACTCCGTTTGATATTCCATTTCTTCGAAACACTGAAATAGGCAAAAAAAACAACAATTCTGGGCTAGGCCTCCGGTTAATAGGTTAGTCCCAAAAATAATATAAAAGTGGAAAATAAAGCCCAATATAGTCCAAAACAGTAGATAAAGTAGCATGGAGCAATCAAAAATTATAGATACGTTGGAGACGTATCAAGCATCCCCAAGCTTAATTCTTGCTTCCTCGAGTAGGTAAATGATAAAAAAGAATTTTTGATGCGGAGTGATACTTTGGCATAATTTCAATGTAAATCTTCTTAATTGTGATATGAATATTCAGATCCGAAAGATTCAAGACAAAAGTTTATATTGACACAAAAATAATAATACTTCAAGCATACTAATCAAAGCAATCATGTCTTCTCAAAATAACATGGCAAAAGAAAGTTCATCCCTACAAAATCATATAGTTAGGCTATGCTTCATTTTCGTCACACAAAGATGTTCCCAACTTCTATACCCCCGATGACAAGCCAAGCAATTGTTTCATACTTAAATAATCTCAAACTTTTTCAACCTTCACGCAATACATGAGCGTGAGCCATGGATATAGCACTATGGGTGGAATAGAATATGATGATGGGGATTGTGTGGAGAAGGCAAAAAAGGAGGAAGTCTCACATTGACGAGGCTAATCAACGGGCTATGGAGATGCCCATCAATTGATGTCAACATGAGGAGTAGGGATTGCCATGCAACGGATGCACTAGAGCTATGAATGCTCAACAAAAGAAAACTAGTGGGTGTGCATCCAACTCGCTTGCTCACGAAGACCTAGGGAATTTGAGGAAGCCCATCGTAGGAATATACCAGCCAAGTTCTATAATGAAAAATTCCCACTAGTATGAAAAGGACAACTTTATGAGACTCACTACATGAGGAACAAGGTGCTACTTTGAAGCACAATATATGAGACTTACTACATGAAGAACAAGGTTCTACTTTGAAGCACAAGTGTGGAAAAAGAGATAGTAGCATTGCCCCTTTTTATATATATATTTTTGGGCCTTTTTTTGGCCTTTCTCTTTTTTTGGGCAATGCTCTAATAATGATGATCATCACACTTCTATTGATTACAACATAAGGATTACAACTCGAAACTTAGAACAAGATATGACTCTATATGAATGCCTCCGGCGGTGTACCGGGATGGTGCAATGAATCAAGAGTGACATGTATGGAAAATAATGCATGGTGGCTTTTCCACAAATACGATATCAACTACATGATCATGCAATGGCAATATGACAAAAGTAATGTATGTCATGATGATGATGATGGAAGTTGCATGGCAATATATCTCGGAATGGCTATGGAAATGCTATGATAGGTAGGTATGGTGGCTGTTTTGAGGAAGATATAAGGAGGTTTATGTGTGATAGAGCGAATTGTATCATGGGGTTTGGATGCACCGGCGAAGTTTGCACCAACTCTCAAGGTGAGAAAGGGCAATGCACGGTACCGAAGAGGCTAGCAAAGGCGGAAAGGTGAGAGTGCGTATAATCCATGGACTCAACATTAGTTAAAAGAACTCATATACTTATTGAAAAAATGTAGAAGTCATCAAAAATCAAGTACTACGCGCATGCTCCTAGGGGGATAGATTGGTAGGAAAAGACCATCGCTCGTCCCCGACCGTCACTCATAAGGATGCACAAGCCAGGTACACTTCATGTTTCAAATTTGTTACACAAGTTTAACCATACGTGCATGCTACGGGACTTGCAAACTTCAACACAAGTATTTCTCAAATTCATAATCACCCAACTAGCACGACTTTGATATTATCACCTCCATATCTCAAAACAATTATCAAGCATCAAACTTATCTTAGTATTCAACGCACTCAAAAGAAAGTTTCACATATCTTGAACACCAAGTATATTAACATTAAGCAAATTACCATGCTATTAACGACTCTCAAAATAATCTAAGTGAAGCATGAGATATCAATAGTTTCTTTAAAACAAATCCACCACCATGCTCTAAAAGATATAAGTGAAGCACCACCTCTTGAGCACTGCGTTGGATTTCCCCGAAGAGGAGAGGATGATGCAGCAAAGTAGCGTAAGTATTTCCCTCGATTTTTGAGAACCAAGGTATCAATCCAGTAGGATACCACGCACAAGTCCCTCGTACCTACACAAAACGATAGCAACTCGCAACCAACGCGATTAGGGGTTGTCAATCCCTTCACGGTCACTTACGATAGTGAGATCTGATAGAGATGATAAATAATATTTTTGGTATTTTTGATAGATAGATGCAAAGTAAAAAGTAAAAGCAAAGTAAAAACAAAGCAGGTAAATAAAGTGATAGAGATTGATATGATGAGAATAGTCCCGGGGGTCATAGGTTTCACTAGTGGCTTCTCTCAATAGCATAGATATTCTATGGTGGGTGAACAAATTACTGTTGAGCAATTGACAGAATTGAGCATAGTTATGAGTATATCTAGGCAATGATCATGTATATAGGCATCACGTCCAAAACAAGTAGATCGAAACGATTCTACATCTACTACTATTACTCCACTCATCGACCGCTATCCAGCATGCATCTAGAGTATTAAGTTAAAAACAGAGTAACGCCTTAAGCAAGATGACATGATGTAGAGGGATAAATTCATGCAATATGATAAAAACCCCATCTTGTTATCCTTGATGGCAACAATACAATACGTGCCTTGCAACTCTTTCTGCACTGAGTAAGGACATCGCAAGATTGAACCCAAAGCTAAGCACTTCTCCGATTGCAAGACCTACCAATCTAGTTGGCCAAACCAAAAATGATAATTCGAAGAGACTTGCAAAGATAACTCAATCATACATAAAAGAATTCAGAGAAGAATCAAATATTTTCCATAGATAATACTGGATCATAAACCCACAATTCATTGGTCTCAACAAACACACCGCAAAATAAGATTACATCGAATAGATCTCCACGAGAGAGGGGGAGAACATTGTATTGAGATCGAAAAAGAGAGAAGAAGCCATCTAGCTACTAGCTATGGACCCGAAGGTCTGAAGTAAACTAATCACACTTCATCGGAGGGGCTATGGTGATGATGTAGAAGCCCTCCGTGGTGGATGCCCCCTCCGGCGGAGCTCCGGAATAGGCCCCAAGATGGGATCTCGTGGATACAGAAGGTCGGCGGTGGAATTCGGTTTTTGGCTCCTTTTCTGATCGTTTGGGGATACGTAGGTATATATAGGAGGAAGGAGTACGTCGGTGGAGCGTCAGAGGGCCCACGAGGTAGGGGGCGCGCCCAGGGGGGCGCCCTCCACCCTCGCGACCGCCTCTTGCATTGCTTGGAGTAGGGTCCAAGTCTCCTAGATCACGTTCGGTTGGAAAATCACGTTCCCGAAGGTTTCATTCCGTTTGGACTCCGTTTGATATTCCTTTTCTTTGAAACACTGAAATAGGCAAAAAAAAACAGCAATTCTGGGCTGGGCCTCCGGTTAATAGGTTAGTCCCAAAAATATTATAAAAGTGGAAAATAAATCCCAATATAGTCCAAAACAGTAGATAAAGTAGCATGGAGCAATCAAAAATTATAGATACGTTGGAGACGTATCACGTGGCGGCATGCAGATCTTCGTGGAGGCTCTACCACCGTGCCACCTCAGCTGCTTGCCTGCCTACATGGCACCGCATGCATCGTTGGCCAGGGCGCGTGTCGAAGCGAGGAGGAGCGGCGATGGACGGTACGTGCCTCGCTCCCGTCCCCGGAAAGTGAGGGACACCTAAACCATGCATTAAATGCATCTTGTCCTGTAATACGGGCGATAAGCTCACAACACTGTATGCTCTTTCCACCTCCTGTGTGCCACTGTGGCAGCCCCTTTCGCCTATAAAAGGAGGCCCATGGCATACAGGAAAAGGATTCGGCTCTTTCGAACCACACAACACCCATAGCTAGTTCGGGAGCTCAAGAACACTCAATACATCCACCAAGCAGGACTAGGGTTTTACGCATCATCGCGGCCCGAACCTGGGTAAACGATCCTCATGCCAATTGCTAATCCTGCTCTTCTCACAACCCCGTGCCCCGCAACTGTAGTAGGGATTCTCGTGATCCCATAGGTGTCGTTTCCCACCTTCAAGGAGCCTTAGGGTTGTCTCTTAATTATTGTATGAAATGCAAGCGCCATTTAATTGATTTACTTTATCGCTATGCGTTAGCAATAGTTGGCGAGACGACCCCTACGCAATGATGGAGATCAAGGTGTCGAGCCAGTGACGATGGAGATCATGACAATGCTTTGGAGATGGAGATCAAAAGCACAAGATGATGATGGCCATATCATGTCACATATTTTGATTGCATGTGATGTTTATCCTTTATGCATCTTAGTTTGCTTAGAACGGCGGTAGCGTTATAAGATGACCCCTTCACTAAATTTCAAGATAAAAAGTGTTCTCCCTAAGTATGCACCGTTACCAAAGTTCGTTGTTTCGAAGCACCTCGTGATGATCGGGTATGATAGACTCAACGTTCACATACAACGGGTGTAAGATAGTTTTGCACATGCATAATACTTGGGTTAAACTTGACGAGCCTAGCATGTACAGACATGGTCTGGGAACACTAGAGACCAAAAGGTCGAACGTGAGTCATATAGTAGACATGATCAAAATAGAGATGTTCACCTATGAAGACTACCCCATCTCACGTGATGATCGGACATGGGTTAGTTGATTTGGATCATGTATCACTTAGACAACTTGAGGGATTTTGATTTAAGTGGGAGTTTATTAGTAATTTGATTAATTGAACTAAAATTATCATGAACTTAGTCTTAATAGTTTTTGCATATCTATGTTGTAGATCAATGGCCAGTGCTAGCGTTCCCTTATTTTAGATTGTTCCTAGAGAAAGCTAAGATGAAATATGATGGTAGCAACTACACGGACTGGGCCGTAACTTGAGGATTATCCTCATTGCTGCACAGAAGAATTATGTCCTTGATGCACCGCTAGGTGACAGACCTGCTACCGGAGCTACTGCAGATGTTATGAACGTCTGGCAGGCTCGATCCAATGACTACTCAATAGTTTAGTGTGCCATGCTTTACGGCTTAGAACCGGGACTTCAAAGAAGTTTAAACGCCACGGAGCATATGAGATGTTCCAAGAGATGAAATTGATATTTCAAGCTAATGCCCGGGTTGAGAGATATGAAGTCTCCAGCAAGTTCTATAGTTGTAAGATGGAGGAGAACAGTTCTGTCAGTGAATACATACTCAAAATGTCTGGGTATCATAACCACTTGACTCAACTGGGAATTAATCTTCCAATTGAGAGTGTTATTGACAGAGTTTTAGCCACTGCCACCTATCTACAAAGGTTTCATGATGAACTATAATATGCAAGGGATGACGAAAACAATTCCCGAGCTCTTTATAATTCTGAAATCGATGGAGGTAGAAATCAAGAAGGATCATCAAGTGTTGATGGTTAATAAGACCACTAGTTTAAGGAAAAAAGGAAAGGGAAAGAAAGGGAACTTCAAGAAGAATGGCAAGCAAGTTGTTGCTCCCGTGACCCAAGCCCGAAACTGAGTGCTTCTACTGCAAGGGGGGGGGGGTCACTGGAAGCGAAACTGCCCCAAATACTTGGCAGATAAGAAGGATGGCAAAATGAACAAAGGTATATTTGATATACATGTTATTGATGTGTACCTTACTAATGCTCGTAGTAGCGCCTGTGTATTTGATACTGGTTCGGTTGCTCATATTTGTAACTCAAAACAGGAGCTATGGAATAAATGAAGATTGGCTAAGTACGAGGTGACGATGCGCGTCGGGAATGGTTCCAAGGTCGATGTGATCGCCATCGTCACACTACCTCTACATCTACGTTTGGGATTAGTTTAAAACCTCAATAATTATTATTTGGTGTCTGCGTTGAGCATGAACATTATATATGGATCTTGTTTATTGCGAGACGGTTATTCATTTAAGTCAGAGAATAATGGTTGTTCTATTTATATGATTAATATCTTTTATGGTCATGCACCTTTGATGAGTGGTCTATTCTTGTTGAATCTCGATCGTAGTGATACACATATTGATAATATTGATGCCAAAATATGCAAAGTTGATAATGATAGTGCAACATACTCGTGGCACTGCCGTTTAGGTCATATTGGTGTAAAGCGCTTGAAGAAACTCCATGCGGATGGACTTTTGGAATCACTTGATTATGAATCATTTGATACTTGCGAACCATGCCTCATGGGTAAGATGACTAAAACTCTGTTCTCTCTAGAACAATGGAGCAGCTAATGACTTATTGGAAATAATACATACTGATGTATGCGGTCCAATGAGTGTTGAAGCATGCGGCGGGTATTGTTATTTTCTAACCTTCACAAATGTTTTGAGTAGGTACGGATATATCTACTTAATGAAACACAAGTCTGGAACATTTGAAAAGTTCAAAGAATTTCAGAGTGAAGTAGAGAATCATCGTAAGAAGAAAGTAAAATTTCTATGATCTGATCGTGGGGCCGAATATTTGAGTTACGAGTTTAGCCTTCATTTAAAACAATGTGGAATTGTTTCACAACTCACGCCACCTGGAACACCACATCATAATGGTGTGTCCGAACATCGTAACCGTACTTTATTAGATATCGTGCGATCTATGATGTTTCTTACTGATTTACCTTTATTATTTTGGGGTTATGCATTAGAGACAGCCGCATTCATATTAAATAGGGCACCATCTAAATCTGTTGAGACGACACCATATGAACTGTGGTTTGGCAAAAAACCTAAGTTGTCGTTTCTTAAAGTTTGGGGATGCGGAACGTATGTCAAAAGTCTTCAGCCTGATAAGCTTGAACCCAAATTGGAGAAGTGCGTCTTCATATGATACGCAAAATAAACTATTGGGTACACCTTCTACCACAGATCTGAAGGCAAGATCTTTGTTGCCAAGAATGGGTCCTTTCTAGAGAATGAGTTTCTCTCGAAAGAAGTGTGTAGGAGGAAAGTAGAACTCGTTGAGGTAATTGTACCTTCTCTCAAATTGGAAAGTAGCACACCAGAGGAAACCGTTCCCTTGATGCCTACACCAACTAGAGAGGAAGCTAATGATGATGATCATGAAACTTCGGATCAAGTTACTACTGGACCTCGTAGGTCGACCAGAACACATTCCGCACCAGAGTGGTACGGTAATCCTGTCATGTAAGTCATGTTATTAGACCACGGCGAACCTACAAACTATGAAGAAGCTATGATGAGCCCAGATTCCGATAAATGGCTCGAGGCCATGAAATCTGAGATCAGATCCTTGTATGAGAACAAAGTGTGGACTTTGGTGGACTTGCCCGATGATCGGCAAGCCATTGAGAATAAATGGATCTTCAAGAAGAAGACGAACGATGATGGTAATGTCACCGTCTACAAAGCTCGACTTGTCGCAAAAGGTTTTCGACAAGTTCAAGGGGTTGACTACGATGAGACTTTCTCACCCTTAGCTATGCTTAAGTCTGTCCGAATCATGTTAGAAATTGCCGCTTTTATGATTATGAAAGCTGGCAAATGGACGCCAAAACTGCATTCTGATGTCTACTACACAACCTTCTTATTGTAGACGTTGTTGGGCCTCCAAGTGCAGAGGTTTGTAGGACAGTAGCAAATTTCCCTCAAGTGGATGACCTAAGGTTTATCAATCCGTGGGAGGCGTAGGATCAAGATGGTCTCTCTCAAGCAACCCTGCAACCAAATAACAAAGAGTCTCTTGTGTCCCCAACACACCCAATACAATGGTAAATTGTATAGGTGCACTAGTTCGGCGAAGAGATGGTGATACAAGTGCAATATGGATGGTAGATATAGGTTTTTGTAATCTGAAAATATAAAAACAGCAAGGTAACTAATGCTAAAAGTGAGCGTAGACGGTATTGCAATGGTAGGAAACAAGGCCTAAGGTTCATACTTTCACTAGTGCAAGTGCTCTCAACAATAATAACATAATTGGATCATATAAATATCCCTTAACATGCAACAAAGAGTCACTCCAAAGCCACTAATAGCGGAGAACAAACGAAGAGATTATGGTAGGGTACGAGACCACCTCAATGTTATCCTTTCTGTTCTATCTATTCAAGAGTCCGTCGTAAAATAACATGAAGCTATTCTTTCCATTCAATCTATCATAGAGTTCATACTAGAATAACACCTTAAGACATAAATCAACCAAAACCCTAATGTCACCTAGATACCCCATTGTCACCTCAAGTATCCGTGGGCATGATTATACGATATGCATCACACAATCACAGATTCATCTATCCAACCAATACAAAGTACTTCAAAGAGTGCCCCAAAGTTTCTACCGGAGAGTCAAGACGAAAACGTGTGCCAACCCTTATGCATAGGTTCATGGGCGAAACCCGCAAGTTGATCACCAAAACATACATCAAGTGGATCACGTGATATCCCATTGTCACCACAGATAAGCACGGCAAGACATACATCAAGTGTTCTCAAATCCTTAAAGACTCAATCCGATAAGATAACTTCAAAGGGAAAACTCAATTCATCACAATAGAGTAGAGGGGGAGAAACATCATAAGATCCAACTATAATAGCAAAGCTCGCGATACATCAAGATCGTGCCATAGAGAGAACACGAGAACGAGAGAGAGAGAGAGAGATCAAACACATAGCTACTAGTACATACCCTCAGCCTCGAGGGTGAACTATTCCCTCCTCATCATGGAGAGCGCCGGGATGATGAAGATGGCCACCGGTGAGGGATCCCCCCTCCGGCAGGGTGCCGGAACGGGCTCCCGAGAGGTTTTTGGTGGCTACAGAGGCTTGCAGCTGCGGAACTCCCGATCTATCTTCGTCTTCAATGGTTTTAGGGTATAAGGGAATATTTAGGTGAAAGAAGTCGGTCTGGGGAGCCTCGAAGGGCCCACGAGACAGGGGGGCGCGCCCTCCTATCTCCTGGCCTCTTCGAAGCTTCCTTGGCTTGTACTCCAAGTCTCCCGTATCATGTTTGTTCCAAAAATCACGCTCCCGAAGGTTTCATTCCGTTTGGACTCCGTTTGATATTCCTTTTCTTCGAAATACTAAAACAGGCAATAAAATAGCAATATGGGCTGGGCCTTCGGTTAATAGGTTAGTCCCAAAAGTAATATAAAAGTGTATAATAAAGCCCGTAATCATTCAAAATAGATAATAAAATAGCATGAATGCTTCATAAATTATAGATACGTTGGAGACATATCACATTCCTTAATGGATTTCTTAAAAGAAGAGTTGTATATGATGCAACCAAAATGTTTTGTTGATCCTAAAGATGCTAACAAAATGTGCAAGCTCCAGCGATCCATCTATGGACTGGTGCAATCATCTCGGAGTTGGAATATACGTTTTTTTGATGTGATCAAAGCATATGGTTTTATACAGACTTATGGTGAAGCATGTATTTACAAGAAAGTGAGTGGGATCTCTGTAGCATTTCTAATATTATATGTGGATGACATATTGCTGATTGGAAATGATATAGATGTTCTAGATAGCATAAAAGGATACTTGAATAAGAATTTTTCAATGAAAGACCTCGGTGAAGCTGCATATATATTGGGCATCAAGATTTATAGGGATGGATCAAGATGCTTAATAGGACTTTCACAAAGAACATACCTTGACAAACTTTTGAAGAAGTTCAAAAATAGATCAATCAAAGAAAGGGTTCTTGCCTGTATTGCAAGGTGTGAAGTTGAGTAAGACTCAAAGCCTGACCACGGCAGAAGATAGAGAGAGAATGAAAGTCATTCCCTATGCCTCAGCCATAGGTACTATTATGTATGCCATGTTGTGTACCAGACCTAATGTGTGCCTGACCATGAGTTTTTCCAGGGGGTACATAGTGATCTAGGAGTGGATCACTGGTCATCAATCAAAATTATCCCGAGCTACCTAAAAGGACTAAGGAAATGTTTCTCGGTTATGGAGGTGATAAAGAGTTCATCGTAAAGGTTTACGTCTATACAAGATTTGACACCGATCCAAATGACTCTGAGTCTCAATCTGGATACGTATTGAAAGTGGGAGCAATTAGCTAGAGTAGCTCCATGGAGAGCATTGTAGACATAGAAATTGGCAAAATACATACGGATCTGAATGTGGCAAACCTGTTGACTAAACTTCTCTCATGGGCAAAACATGATCACACCTTAGAACTCTTTGGGTGTTAATCACATGGCGATGTGAACTAGATTATTGACTCTAGTGAACTCTTCGGGTGTTAATCACATGGCGATGTGAACTAGATTATTGACTCTAGTGCAAGTGGGAGACTGATGGAAATATGCCCTAGAGGCATAAAATGGTTATTATTATATTTCGTTAATCATGGTAAAAGTTTATTATTCATGCTAGAATTGTATTGACCAGAAACTTAAATACATGTATGGATACATAAAAAAATATCGTGTCCCTGGTGAGCCTCTACTAGACTATCTTGTTGATCAAAGATGGTTAAGGTTTCCTAACCATAGACATGAGTTGTCATTGATCACATCATTAGGAGAATGTCACATCATTAGGAGAATGATGTGATGGAAAAGACCCATCTGTTAGCTTAGCATATGATCGTTCAGTTTATTGCTACTGCTTTCTTAATGTCAAATACATATTCCTTGGACCATGAGATCATGCAACTCCTGGATACTGGAGGAATACCTTGTGTGCTATCAAACGTCACAACATAACTGGGTGATCATAAAGATGCTCTACAGGTATCTCCGAAGGTGTCTGTTGAGTTGGTGCGAATCGAGATTGGGATTTGTCACTCTCTGTATCAGAGAGGTATCTCCGGGCCTTCTTGGCAATACAACATCACAAGAAGCTTGCAAGAAAAGTGACTAAGGAGTTAGTTATGAGATGATGTAGTACGGACTTACTGGTAACGAGATTGAACTAGGTATGGAGATACCCACGATCGAATCTTGGGCAAGTAACATACCGACAGACAAAGGGAATTACGTATGTTGTCATAAAGGTACGGCCGATAAAGATCTTAATAAAAATATGTAGGAACCAATATGGGCATCCAAGTCTCTCTATTGGTTATTGACCAAAGAGGCGTCTCATTCATGTCTACATCATTCTCGAACCCGTAGGGTCTGCACGCTTATCGTTCATTGACGATATATTATTATATGAGTTATGTGAGTTGGTGACCGAATGTTGTTCGGAGTTCCAGATGAGATCACGGACATGACGAGAAGCTCAAGAATGGTCTAGAGGTAAAGATCGATATATAGGACGATACTATTTGGTCTCCGAAAGGTTTTGGAATGCACCGGAGTTTTACCGGAGTACCGAAAGGGGTTCCGGGAGGCCACGGGAAGTTATTGGGCTTGTTGGGCCAACGAGGGAGAGCACACCAGCCCACATAGGGATGGCGCGCCCTTCCTCATGATAGGCGGCCCTAGGGAAGGAAAGGGAGGAGGGCTAGCCCCTCCTGCCTTCCCCTCCACATGAGAGAAAGGAAAGGGGGGATGCCTCCCCTCCTGCCTTCTCCCTGAGCGCCAGGAAGGGGGCGCACCTAGGGCAGGCCACCAGGGCGGGCCGCCGGCCCCTTTGGGGGCGCCCTAGCGCTGCCTCCCCTCTACCTATATAAATGAGAGGAGGGAGAGGGGCAACACACACCACGATCCCCAAGCCGTGTGCGACGCCCTGTCTCCCTCTAGTTCTAGTTCCTCCTCCGTCCACGCATGTTGTGCTTGGCGAAGACCTGTGGATAGTTTCACCACCACCGTCACCACACCGTCGTGCTGCTGGAACTCATCTACTACTTCGCCTCTCTTGCTGGATATAGAAGGTGAGGACGTCATCGACCTGCGCATGTGCTGAACGCGGAGGTGTCATATGTTTGGTACTTGATCGGGACGGATCGTGAAGGTGTACGACTACATCAATGCATTGATAAACGCTTCCGCTTAGCGATCTACAAGGGTATGTAGATGCTCTCCCCCTCTCATAGCTATGCATCTCCATGGATAGATCTTGCATGTGCGTAGAATTGTTTTTGTTTTTCAATTAACGTTTCCCAAGAAGACTAGCACAATACCCAATGAAGTGGGCTTACAAGGTCACTGCACCATGATCAGAATTTCTGCCTATTAGGGCATAGCCGAATCCATCTTCTTTTTTGTCACCTTACCAAGATTGGAAGAAGCCACACCTAACACATAAGAAACATACACAAACCAATTTGCAAAAAACAACTCCAACCAATTTCACGAGAAAATCATCCATGCAAAATAAAATAAAAATATATAGAAGAATGCTTAATATTTAATTCTCTTTGTTTCTATTCTTTCTGCCTAAATGCAAGGTGGCTCCGTGAGAACTTTCCTCAAATAAAATAGAGGGAGAGATGCTGAGGATTTATATATGCTCCATGGACAAAGAATGAGCATGATAAATAAGCGAGGGGCGGGGGGACAAAAGGGGTAAGGGTACGACAAATTTGCGGGGAAAAGAGTGGAAGAACGGTTTGAGAGAGTGGTTTTGGAGGGAGTGTGAAATAAACTTGTTGTCATATAAAAGAGCAAGCTTTATCGTTTTTATTGTCGGTGTGAAATCCGGCAGACCTTGGGGTAGGGGGTCCCAAGCTGTGGATCTTGGATCGATGGTAACATGAATAAGGGAGATGATGTTTACCTAGGTTCGGGCCCTCTTAATCGAGGTAAAACCCTACATCATGCTCTTGTTTATATTGATGGAGATGTATCGAGTACAGATTTGATCTACCTCGAGATCATAAATCATGTTCTACCTCTAGGGCTAGGCGAATGTAATTGTGAGTCGGTCCCCTTTACGGGCTAAACCCCTTGCTTATATACACGCCATGCAGGGCATCTAGGGTTACATGGTCTGTATCCATAGGATTTCATGGAGGTGGCAGGAGATATCTTGGAGTATCCATCAAGTCTTCGGTAGATCCGGTCTTGATCTCATCTAGGCATACAGCTCATGGATTCCACCTCGATGCTGGGGTGAGGGCCCACTGGCCTAGACCGAGGACCATGGGCCGACTAGATTGGTACCCCTTAGTCCAGGACACCGTCACTTAGGGTGGACGACAAGCGCGAAGATAACAAATTGTGATCATACGAACATGTCATCCAGCTGAGAAAGACATGCAATATGTTGTCGTTGCCACAAAAAGCAAGGCCTAATCATCCTCATTAGGCCTAGAATGACACTAATGAAGTGTTTAAAACTTGTTTGGTTCAAATGAAAGTAATTGGCTACATGGCATAAATCACAAGTTTAGCGCGCAAACAATGTAGCAACTTGGTCTTGATATGACACTATAAGTTAATAAATCATCTCAATAATAACAAAAGTAAAACATAGACATGTGATATGGACGCATGTATAAGCTAAAGAGTTCGATAGTACATGATTCTAGAAAGTTACTACCTCCTTTTGGATTTAAAAGGCTGAAGTGTATCTCCTAGGTCAATAGTTTGACCAACTTAACATGCGCTATATATCACAATAAATATACCGTAATAAACTACAAATATTATTCTAATGGTATAACTTTTGTGGCATTTAATTTGTATTACATTGATCAAGTTGTGGATCTAGATATAAGCATGGGTTTTTTTATACCGGAAAGAAGGGAGTGTATATTTAGTTCACAGGAACACAAACACATAAGAATCTTACTAGAATGGTAAAATAAAGTCAAACTATAGAAAAAAGCATATTAATATGTCATTATGACCCTAAAAGGACACATCTTTGTACTTTTGTGCATAAGAGCATCTCCACTCGTTCGGCCCCCCAGCGCACCTGGCAATTGTGGTTTGGCCCATGCGCTAGCGGTTTTTTTGCCCAAGACGCACATAAATTCAAACCTGTCTTTTCCTGCTGCCAAAAAACGCCAGAAGTTCGGCGATCAACGACGATCAGCCGCAAAGTTCGGCGATCAAACATACTCGAAAGTTCGGTGTTCAAAAGGAAGGACGCGTAGACAAAGTAATACACCAAACGATGGGCTCCTTTGGCGTGGGACTGGCTAGCGTAGGCGTGTTCAGCATCGGTGTGGCTTCTTTGCTCGGGCTGTTCGGCGTCGACGTGGCTTATGTGCTGGGCATCGTCGTGGCATCATCACTCAGGCTGGGTGGCAATGTTGGGGTCGGCGTTGGCGTAGGCGCGGTCGTCAAAGGCATCTGGTTCAAGATGAGGCCACGCTCCACCAGGTACCACGCCTTGACCCGCTCGTCCATCGTCGACATGTCTGCCCCAATCAAGAATGCCAGGTCGATGTTCCTTTCGCGGCGACATTGGTTCGGAGTAGGTCAAGCTTGACGGCATTGTTCGTCATCAACACCGACCACCGCGCCTCAGATTTCTCCTACGTCTTGGCGGCATGGTTCTTCGCGTCGATGATGCATTGCTCGATCGACGATTGCAGCCGCTCAGCAGCCGGTGTGGCGTCCTTCGCCGTCTTGGCTCTTTTCTTGCCGTCAGGGCGCCCATCCGCCGCCCACGGGGCGAGCGCGTCTTGCTTGTAAGTCTCCTTGGCCTTGGCAAGGGTGCGCCATACATCCGTCCACTTCTCGCACTTCTCGATCCGGGTGAACACGTGGAGTGATGCGGCTTGAACTATGTCTGTATTTCCCCAAAGAGGAAGGGATGATGCAGCACATCTACGGTAGGTATTTCCCCCAGTTATGAAACCAAGGTATCAATCCAGTAGGAAAACCAAGCAACACTATGTAAACGGTACCTGCACACAAAGAACAAATACTTGCAACCTGACGCGTATGAGGGGTGGTCAATCCCTCTTACGGGTAACGGCGTAGGAAATTGGCAAGTTAACGGGATGAAATTGTGATAGATTGGATAAATAGATCTCGAACAAACGCAAAATAAAATATGCAAATAAAACGTGCAGCAAGGTATTTTTGGGTTTTTGGAATAATAGGTCTAGAAACAAAAGCAAATAAAAATAGATCTCAAAGGCAAATATGATAAAGAATAGATCCAGGGGACGTAGATTTCACTAGTGGCTTCTCTCAAGAAATAGCACATAGTGGGTAAATGAATTATTGTTGGGCAATTGATAGAACTTCAAGTAATTATGACAATATCCAGGCAATGATCAATATATAGGCATCACGTCCAAGATTAGTAGACCGACTCCTGCATGCATCTACTACTATTACTCCACACATCTACCCCTATCCAGCATGCATCTAGTGTATTAAGTTCATGGAGAAACGAAGTAATGCAATAAGAATGATGACATGATGTAGACAAGATCTATTCATGTAGGAATAGACCCCATCTTGTTATCCTGATCAATACGTGCCTTGCTGCCCCTTCTGTCACTCTAAAAGAACACTGCACGACCGAACCGATCACAAAGCACCTCTTGCCATGGCAAGAAAAATCGATCTAGTTGGCCTAACTAAACCAAAGATTCGAAGAAGAAATACGAGGCTATAAATAATCATGCATACAAGGGATCAGAACTCAAATAACTTTCATGGATAAAATAGATCTGATCATAAACTCAAAGTTCATCGGGTCCCAAAAAACACACCACAAAAAAGAGTTACATCAAATGGATCTCCAAGAGACCATTGTATTTAAAATCAAAAGAGAGAGAGGAAGCCATCTAGCTACTAACTACGGACCTCTAGGTCTACAATGAACTACTCACGCATCATCGTAGAGGCACCGATGAGGATGATGAACCCCTCCATGATGGTGTCTAGATTGGATCTCGTGGTTCTGGAACTTGCGGCGGCTGGAATTGTGTTTCGTCGACTCTCCTGGGTTTGTGGAATATTTTAGTATTTATAGGGTGAAGAGGCGGTGCGGGAGGCCACCGAGGTGGGCACAACCCACCAGGGCGCGTCTGGTCCCCCAGGCATGCCCAAGTGGGTTGTGCCCCCCTCGGGGCACCATTTTGGTACTTATTTGGCCCTTCTTGTGTCTTCTAGTCTAGAAAAATTCTCCAAAAAGTTTGGCTGCGTTTGGACTCCATTTGGTATTGATTTTCTACAATGTAAAAAACAAGCGAAAAACAACAACTAGCACTGGGCACTATGGCAATAGGTTAGTCCCAAAAGATGATATAAAGTTGCTATGAAATGATTCTAAAACATCCAAGAATGATAATATAATAGCATGGAACAATCAAAAATTATAGATACGTTGGAGACGTATCAGCACCCGCAAGCTTAATTCTTGCTCGTCCTCGAGTAGATAAATGATAAAAACAGAATTTTTGATGTGGAATGCTGCCTAACATGTTCATAACATATTCTTTTCTTTTCTTGCATGGACATTTGGACTTTTATATGGTTCAAAGAAATAGTCTAGTTTTGACATGAATATTTCAATAATCAAGCATATCAACAAGCAACCATGTCGGTGTACAAAAGTTTGGGCCCTTTGGTACCCCTTACTTGTGCACGGGAAGTTGCAACGGTACCCGCGACAAGGCCTGACGGGGGCAGCTAGAGGCGAAATACAAGACGACCAAGATGGCATCCAAGCCAGTAACTAGAGAGAAGAAGACAAGCTGACCCCCGGAAAGATCCTTACCGGGGCGGCTCGCGAAGCCCCGGCAAGTTCCTTGCCGGGATGGATTGCGAAGCACTAACAAGACCACCACCCTTGAGGTTGAGAGCTCTGACACCATCAAAAATGTCAAGACCAAGGCCCAGGGGCACATGCGTAGTGGCAGGTAGATCTTTGTGAAGACTGGTAGCATGCAGATCTTCATTAAGACCTGAAGACAAAGTTCCTAGCAAGATCCTTGTCGGGGACGTTTGCGAGGCCACGGCAAGACTCGCGTATGGCAAGGCTCCACTGCCCCGCCACCACTCCAGTGCAGCGACTGACCTGCCAGCCTGGCAAGCACCTGCGTGGTGGCATGTAGATCTTCGTGAAGATCCTGCCATCGCTCCAGCGCAGTGGCTAGCCAGCCAGCTTGGCATTGCATGCCTCGTCAGCCTGAATGAGTGTCAAGATAGAGTGAGGCGGCGAGGGATGGGACGGGCTCTATTCCTGTCCCTGATAAAGTTAGAGGGCACGTAAGCAGCGCTTTAATGGATTTTTCCTAAGATGTTAGTGGTAAACATGTATGCTGGAGCTACTTTACACCTCCTGAGTGCCACTGTGGCAACCCCTTGAACGTATAAAAGGAGGCCAAGGCGTACTAGAGAAGGATTCGAACTTTTTGAACTTTCCGGCCCAGTTTTGCATATGTAGCAGCTAGCCGAAGCTCAAGAACACTCAATATACACTCAAAGCAGGACTAGGGTTTTACGCTTCTTAGCGGCCCAAACCTGGGTAAAAACCCATCGTGTTGATCGCCTGATATGCTCTTTGCGCATTCCTCTTCCCTGCCAACCGTAGAAAGGATCCACGTGATCCCATAGGTGTCGTTTCCCGACATCTTTGGCGCGCCAGGTAGGGGGACTAGGTTGTGCAAATCTGGTCTAGCAATTAGCGCGTCAGTTTCTTGATCACCATGTCTCACAAGAAGAAGACGATCACGGCGATTGGTTCGTCTGCAGCCGATCTGCCCGTGCCGACATGGACGGATGGGCGACGAGGTAGACGCAGATGGCGGCGGAGGTGGAGATAACGAGCACCCATGCCATTCTAGTAACCGAAGCCAGGCAAGCAGCATAGTCCGCGGCCGCGATGACGACCCACGCACCGCCAGATCCAAGGACGGAGCCGTGCTGCCTACGAGCGGCGCAGGGACCTCCAAGGATGGGAAGCCGACCTCCAAGATGCCCCTGCTGGTGCATGCGCCACGGTCCTCCCAGGTCATGCGCGACGAGTAGCGCCGCGATGTTGGTGACCCCGGGCGTCGCCGCGGAAAAAGCCCTCAGCATCATTCTCATGATGCACAGGGCTGGCATGCACACCAAGATGCTGGTGAAAATGGCACACGGTCGTGGAACAATGATGGAGCTCCTTCTAACATGGTTAGAAGTCTGAGCACCTCCCGTTCCTCGCGCTTGTCGCTGCCACCTACGCGAGCAGAAGCGCTAGCACGAGCGCAACTACTCCTCGACTTTCCTCCTGCTGCGGAGAAGCAAGAAGAATGGAGGGCTGCTATCCAGAGCCTTATTGGCCATGCCAATAAAGATGGGCACCAGGAGAGCGGCCCTTCGCAGCGTCGGTCCACCGAGCCGGCATGTGCCGACGATGGAAGGGGAGGATGTGCTGCAACCACGATGCACTCCCCTCCACCACGACAGCAGCGGTCACTGGCTCGCCGGGTCGATGCTCATGATGACAGATCCACAGCATCGTCCGATCCATGAGCTCGTCGTGACCAACGTCAAGTTCTTCAGGAACGAGTCAAAGAGGACGCTCGAACTACCATCGAGCGGCGACGGGAAGCGCGCCATCAGTATGATAGGCATGGAGGGCCCACTGTGTACATGCCTGCACTGGGGGATTCTGGTGACTTGCCTTATGAGGTAGGTTGTCCAGCTTTTACCCATGTCCTGCTGCAGTTCCAGTGGCCCACTACCCGCATGTTCAAACTAGAGGTGTCGGAGAAGTACGACGGCAAGACTCATCCGTCTGAATTCCTGAGCATTTACACCATCGCGATGCAAGCTTCCGGGGCTCAAGACGGCAAGGTGCTCGCCAACTACTTCCAATTGGTGCTCAAGCCCAACGTCAAGTCGTGGTTGATGCACCTGCCAGTAGATTCCATCTCCTCTTGGTCAGATTTGTGCCAGGAGTTTGTTGCCGCCTTTACTGGGGGCCACACGACTCCTGGCCAAGCCAGTGATTTGCATCTCATCCCCAAAAAGGATGGTGAATTCTTGCACAAATACATACAGAGATTCAACCGTGTGCAGTACAACCGGAAGATGCATGAAGAGCTGGCAATGAATAGGGTTACAGATGTTGCCGAGCTTTACATTTTGGCCAACAGATGCACTCGGGCTGAAGAAGGAAGGAAGTACCCCGACGAAGATGCCGGTGTGGGAAGTGACTCTGGAGATGAAGACGTCATGACCCCAGCAAAGAAGGGCCAACGGTGCAACAGGAAGCGCAAGGGCAAGACCATGCTTGCCGTCGAGGAATTCGGCAACCCCGGCACCGCCAAGAAGGCCAATGTTGAAGACCCCGGCAAGGAGGTTGCCGGGTGTGACACCTGCTAGGCCTTGGCGGCTGCCGACAAGCCAGAGGGCTCTGACAAGCAATATTGCAAGATCCATCACACCAAAGGCCATGACCTCCAGAATTGCCGGCAAGTTGAGCAGATTATGGAAAGGCAAAAGACTGAGTACAACAGGCGAGATAAGGAGAAAGGCCAAGATGGTGGTGAGGGATCCGACAAGAAGCATGGTGCCCAAGGGGGCCACAGCAGCAAGGACAAGCAATAAGAAAGGCCTGCTCGGGGCCGCGACAAGAAAGAGGGAGATGATGACCATGAAGAGGACAACAAGTCCAGTGAGTACGAGTTTTAGAAAGCTACAGAAGCCATGTGCATCGATGGTAGTGCCTCGTTGCATTCTTCTCACTGCCAACTTAAACAGTGGATGCGCGAGATTAACGCAATAGAGCCGTCGATTGATGCCCAGAAGCCGTTGAAATGGTCTAACATGCCTATCATTTTTGACGCCGAGGACCACCCTGATCGCACAACCGCGGTCGGGTGCTTGCTATTGTTGGTTTCACCAACAATCCGCAACCTCAAGGTGACAAAAATACTAGTGGACGGTAGGGCCGGTTTGAACCTGATCTCGCCCAAAGTGATCAAGAGGTTGCAAATATCCGATGGGGATCTCCAAGAGACAGGCATGTTTCAAGGGGTCAATCCGGGGAGAAGCCAACCAAAGGGTAAGATCACACTACCAGTCACATTTGGTGGTGAGTTGAACTACAGAACAGATAATATCATTTTTTTTATGTCGCCAACATTTCGTTACCATATAACGGGATCCTTGGCCATCCAGCACTGGCCAAGTTTATGGTGGCGTCACACTACGCCTACAACACAATGAAGATGCCTGGCCCAATAAGCATCATCAATGTCGGTTCTGACAGGAAAGAGCACTCATCTGCGCCGACCAGCTCTACTGGGAGGCGGTGGTAGCACCTGCCACCAAGGCACTTGCTCCTGCCACTGGAGCTCCCGAGGGGAAGAAGACCGGCAAGACCTCTTGCACCCACTCCGGCAAGTGCACCTCTGGCAAGAGCAAGAAATCCAAGGCCGCACCACCATAGACCAAGAAGGTGCCCGCCAAGGAGGATGGCACGGGCAGAGCTTTCACTATAAGCTCCACCCTCAACAGCAAATAGGAAAGCGCGCTCATCGCCTTCTTGGGGGCGAATGTCGATGTGTTTGCATGGCAAGCATCTGACATCCCCGACGTTCCCAGGGAGGTGATTGAGCACCATCTTGCTGTCTGCCCTCATGCGCGACCCGTCAAGCAGAAGGTCAGGAAGCAAGCTTTGGAGCGGCAAGAGTTTATCATCAAAGAGATTAGGAAGTTGGAAGCAGTAGGTTTGGTCAGAGGAGTGCTCCACCCAACATGGTTGGCCAATCCGGTGGTGGTGCGCAAGGTAAATGGAAAATGGAGGTTGTGCATTGATTATACAAATATCAATAAAGCCTGTCCAAAGGATCCTTTCCCTTTGCCGCGCATTGACCAGGTCATGGACTCCAGTGCCGGGTGTGACTTGCTGTCGTTCCTTGACGCCTACTCAGGATACCATCAAATCTTCATGATGAAGGAAGATGAAGAGAAGACCGCGTTTATCACCCCATGTGGTACGTATTGTTTTATACGACTGCCTTTCGGGTTGAAAAGCGTTGGGTTGACGTTTGCATGAGCAGTTCAAATTGGTTTTGAGCCCGTGCTGCATAGAAATATGGAAGCTTATATGGATGATATAGTGGTCAAAACCAAGGACAAGGCGACATTTGTGCAAGATTTAGAAGAAACATTTGCAAATTTGCGCAAGATGAATCTCAAGCTCAATCTTGGGATGTGTGTTTGGTGTCCCATCCGGCAAGCTTCTCGGGTTCTTTGTGTCTCAGCGTGGGATCGAGGCGAACCCCGACTAGATCAAGGCAATTGAGCAGATTGAAGCACCAAGACGATTCAAAGATGTGCGCCGTCTTATTGGTTGCGTTGCTGCTTTAAGTAGGTTCATCTCCAAATCTGCTGAGCGCGGCCTGCCCTTTTTCAAAATCTTCAAAAAGGCAGGTCCAACGAAATGGACTCCAGAAGCGGAGGCAGTAGTGCAAGATTTGAAGAGGTACCTCTCCTCTACGCCAATACTAGTCGCACCTAAACCGCAAGAGCCGTTGCTATTTTATCTAGCGGCAACGAATCAAGTGGTTAGTGCTGTGCTAGTGGCGCAGAGCGAAGTTGGTGAAGAAGCAGTGGCGGCGGCGAGACCGTCGGATGGCAAGCCAGAGCTCTCCCTGGCAGGGTCTGGTGCCGGTGAAGCAAGACCCCCGGCAGAGTCTAGTGCCGACAAGGCAGGATCTGCGCAAGCAAACAAACTGATACAGAAGAAGAAGATGATGCAGCACCCAGTTTATTTTGTCAGCTCCCTCTTACAGGGCACTAGATCAAGATACTCTCGTGTGCAGAAGTTGCTATTCGGCCTCCTTATGGCCTCGAGGAAGTTGCGTCACTATTTTCAGGCACAAGAGATCACCGTCATCACTCGCTTCCCATTGCAACGGATCTTGCACAACCCAGATGCAACTGAAAGGATTGTGGAGTGGGCATTGCAATTGTCAAGCTTTGGCCTCATGTTTGAAAGCACTTCGACAATTCAGAGCAGAGCCTTGGTGGAGTTCATTGCAGAATGGACCTTAATGCCTGACGATGAAATGCAACAGAGCACTCTCCCCGGCAAGGAAATGAGCCGTGATTGGATCATGTACTTTGATGGGGCTTTCTCGCTGCAAGGCGTCGGTGCTGGTGTGCTGCTCGTTGCACCCGCTGGAGAGCACCTCAAGTATGTAGTCCAGATGCGCTTTCCCTGGGAGAGATCAACAAACAAAACTGCGGAGTATGAGGGACTACTTGTCGATCCCAGGATCGTGGCAGGCCTTGGGATTAGGAAGCTCATCATCAGAGGTGATTCACAACTTGTCGTCAAGCAAGTCAATAAAGATTATCAGAGCCCGTTGATGGATGCCTATGTAGATGAAGAGAGGAATTTGGAAGAGCGTTTTGACGGTCTGCAGGCAGAGCATGTTCCTCGAGCAGAGAACATCATTGCTGGCGACCTGTCAAAATGTGTTGCCCTCAAGTTACCTGTGGAACCAGGGACCTTTGTGCTCCAATTAACTCAGCCATCCGTTGAACCATCGGTAGGACAGAATAAGCAAAGGAAGTCAAGCCCCGGCAAGTACTTTACTGCCGAGCACCCAGGAGCCGCCGGCAAGGAAATTGTCGGGGACACAAGCTTGCCGGGGAGCGACAGGCTCCGGCGGGGCCTCAAGCCCTTGCCGTAGAGACAACTGCCCCCACGGCAGAAGACATGCCTTTGGTCCTTGCCGTAGAGCCTCAGGCTTCGTCATGGGCACAACACACGTTCAGTTCCTCCAAACAGGGGAACTCCCTGAGGAACAGGAAGAAGCAGAAAAAGTAGCCCGTTGGTCCAGCATGTACCAGTTCGTCGATGATGTCCTATAAAGGAAAAGACCGAACGACGAGAAATTGAAGTGCATTCATCGAGAGGACGGACTGGAGCTATTGGCAGAGATACATGGATGCATATGTGGCTCTCACATAGGATCAAGAACTCTCCAGCAAAACATTCCGGCAAGGTTTCTTTTGGCCCACTGCTCTCCAGGATGCAACTGCGCTAGTAACCAAGTGTGAAGCGTGCCACTTCCATTCGAAGAAACTCCAACAGCCAGCTCAAGCTCTTCAGACGATCCCTCTTTCCTGGCCATTTCGGTTTGGGGGCTCGACATATTGGGCCCCTTTCCCCGTGCTGTCGGGGGCTTTGAGTACTTGTACGTCGCAATCGACAAGTTCACAAAGTGGCCAGAAGTGGAAGCAGTGAGAAAGGTGACAACACAATCAACCGTCAAGTTCTTCAAAGGACTAGTTTGCCGTTTCAGTGTGCCAAACAGAGTCATCACCGACAATGGCACAAAGTTCATAAGCCGCACCTTCATGCAGTATATCCAAGACCTCGACAGCAAAATCTGTTTTGCTTCTGTTGCTCATCCAAGAAGCAATGGCCAGGCAGAAAGGGCGAAGGCTGAAATGTTGCGGGGCCTCAAGACCAGGACTTTTGACTGGCTGCACAAGTGCGGAAGATGCTGGATTGATGAGTTACCGACGGTTCTTTGGTCAATCAGGATGACACCAAATCGAGCCACCAGCCAGACGCCCTTCTCCCTCGTGTACGGGGCGGAAGCAGTTCTCCCCACAGAACTCATATACGGGTCACCTCGAGTGCTCCCTTATGATGAGCTTGAGCAAGAGCAGTTTTAACAAGATGATGCTACACTCCTTAAGGAACATCGTCTTTAGGCTGCTGTGCGAGCCGCGCACTACCAGCAAGCCTTGCGCCGCTACCATAGCCGCAAGGTTCACGCCCGAGCCTTGAGGAAGGCGACCTTGTTTTTCGGTGTGTTCAGTCCGCCAAGAATTCCAACAAGTTGACGCCAAAGTGGGAAGGCCCTTATCGGGTAATACGAGTCACCAGGCCCGATGCAGTATGCCTCGAGACCGAAGATGGCGTTCCAGTGAGCAACACCTAGAACATCGAACATCTTCGCAAGTTTTACCCGTGATGCGTGGTTGCCGAGTCCCCCGTCAGCCCCCTTTTGTACTAGCCTTGTCGGCAAGGCATATAACCCTATGTACAGAGCCAGGCATAGACCCTGTGCGCAGTTGAATAAGTTCGAGTATGTACAGTTCTTGTTGATTTCCATGTTCATATATATGCATGCCTGTCCAGGATATTGTGCTCCCTTCGTTTCCAGCAAGTACTGATGAACCGCCAAGGCTCCATGTTTATATTTTTCTCTTCTTTCTTTTTCTCAAAGGGCAAAAGGTTCCCTTGCATACAAGTTTGCTGGGGGGATAGAAAGTATGGGCACCAACAGGCGATGTTCGAAGTGGCATATTGCGGAAAGGAATACAGCCGTGAAAAGCTAGTTGCGAAACCTTGAGTGAATTTGTTTTAAATGTAAGGTTGTTTTCCTCGAATGGTTTCGGTTCTTGTATGGAAAACCTGCACGTGAAGGAACCTTGTCACAATTGGTTGTGCCCTTGTTCTATCTCGAGTCCGCTCAACAGTTCAAGTGGCTGCGCCAAGAGAGGCAAGGTGTCTTACCAGCAGCGACACCCCAGCAGGCTGCTAAGGATCCGTTCCTCAAAGCGCTTGCGTCAAGTGTGTGTGCACTGTCAAACCTTTCGAAAAAAGCGCAGGGTGTATGCCATACAAAGAGAGATCAAACGAGGAAGATATCATGCATTCTATCCAAAACACAGCCAGTTATGTTACATTGATGGTTGCTGTGGTTCTAACTTAAGATAAATTATCTTGAGCATGAGTTCATAGCGGCAAGGAGAAGTGAAGAGACTAGTCCAGGCGTTGACCTTCCACCCACTTGACTTGGTCAACCATGCCGACGATGGGCGCAACGAGCTCTTCCAGCGCTTGGTGGTCTGCATCATCTGGCAGGCTGTCGAGCACGTTGGTGAGGTTGATGCCAGGGTTCCTGTACCCCACCTTGGTGAGCACCTTGAGAAGGATGCCCCAGCAAAGCTTGCGGGACTCGTTAGCCAGTTGAGTTGCTTGGCTGGAGTGGAGCAGCTTCAAGGCATCAAGGACGACCTCGAAGAACATGGTCAGCCTGGCGCTCTGAGTGACCCTCTCCTCGTGAGAGAACTTGAAGCTCGGCATGCCCATGATAGACAGTTGCGTGGTGAGCCTCTCCGCGACGTCGACGGGGCGCTCAGTCCAGATCCCCACGCCCTGCACATAATCATTGTGGGTGGCAGCAACACTCACGAGCAGTAGCTTCTCATCCTTGAGGTCCATAGCCAGGGTCTTCTCATGAGCCCTGCTGCCCTTAAGGGACTCCTCCAGAGTGCTTAACTTCAACTTCAGATCAACAATGGAGTCGTAGGCTTTGGAGAGCAGCTTGGTCTTGTCAGATATGGTGACCTGCAACTCCGCCAAGGTGTAGGCAGTTTTGTCTCTATCGCTCTTGAGCGTCGAGACCTCCTTGCTGTGCTTCTCTAGCTCCACCTCCAGTTTCTCCACCTTCCAGGCCAGCTCGCTCTTGGCAGCCTCTGCGGCTTTGGCGGAAAAAACTTCCTTCAACTTGCCGGCATGCTCCAGGATCAGAGCGCCGAGTGTGTCCTTATGCTTTTGCTCTAGCTCCTGGGTCCGCTATGTGAAAAGCTTTTCAATTTCTTCATCCTTGCCGTGGAACTTGGCGGCAAGTGCCCTTTCGCGAGCGGCAAGGTCCTCCTCTTGAGCGTCGAGCAGGACGCGGCGCTCCCTTAGTTGGGCGTCGTCCTTGGCGGCCTGTGCAATAGCCTCCTTCCGGGCCTTCTCAACATCGGACTGCTTCAGGAGGAGCTCGTTCCAATGATGGCTCAGCTGCTCCTAGCTCGCTGGGCCCGGCAAACTAGACCTGCGTCTGCTCGACACGTTTATGGAAATCTTCCTCTGTTGTGTCGACAACCGTGGCCCCGGAGTCCAGTTCTCCTTGCGGGCACGGTGAAGCGCCTGGAGCTTCTGAAAGTTGTTGCTCATAGCTTGAAGGAGCTGGTCCTCCTTGGAACTGCTTCTGCTGGCGCTTGTCTCGTCGACAACTTTGAGCTTGGCGGCGGCAATGACTTCTTCGCCAAAAACTTCCCTATCGGCTGGCACTCCGCTGCTTGCCGTCCTCGGGATGCTAATGAATAGATAGTCGCCTACCTTCAGATATCCGCCAGGGATGGGGGCTTAGGGAGTTGACGGTTGGTCTTCGACCACCGTCTCCCCAGCAGCTGAGGACTCCGGGACTAATGTAGCGCCAGGCGCTCCTGCGGCAGGGATGCCGTCAGTACGCTCGCCGGTCTCCTTGTCGGCCTCCCCGGTAGACCCTTTGGCGGCCTCTTCATGCACGTCCTTGGCGGCCTCAGCGGTGACATCTTTGGCGATCTCCTTGGTGGTGGCGTCGATATCCATCTGATTCACCAAGGGGAGATCTGAAAGCCAAGGAAAAGAAACAAGATGAAACCAAGATTGAAGCTCGAAGCAAGCAAAAAAAGAGAGAAAAAGACCGCACTGGAAAATTAACAAAGGCCAGGAAGCTGGCAGCTTACTTGTGACGAGCTGTGGAGGGGTGGTTCCCTCCCTGACAACACTGATTGCCAGAATGGAGCTGCCGGTGCCTGTGCTCATCGACTCTTCCTCCACGCACGTGGGCTCATTGATGGAAGCCCTTGCCGGAGACCCCTCCTCGGGCGGTGTGGTTGGCGGAGGAGGCATGTCGGGGGTGGCCCTTAGAGGCTCCTCCTGTTGCCGCCCTTCTCCTGCAAACCTGGCAAGGTTAGCAGTATAGATACACAACCCGACGCTCGCCAGCGGAAAGTGAGTAACGGGCTCACACTGGGGGCTGAGTTGGGGGTTGCGTCGTGGGCTGAGATCCAGGATGATTGTGAACATCTACGGCGTGCTTGAGGTGCTTGCCAGGGGCTCGACGCCCATCGAGGTCTTGGCCCTCTTCGCCATCCTCTGCGCCAACGTCTCCGTGTCTCTGCGGGGACAAACAAAAGAAAGAGATCAAATGAGATAAGATAATCAAAATAGAGACTAAGAGGATAGAGGAAGCAGCAAGAAACTTTTCTCCCTCGTCGGGCTGAAAGAGGAGAGGTCAAAGTCGGCCTCTGGGATGGTGCCCGTGCGAGGGGGGGAGATGGAAACCTAGGCCGCTTGGCTGTGGCGGAGGTGGCAGCCGTTGTTTCCCTTGCTGCCGCGGCTGTACGCCTCGTCTAGCGCACAGGTTGCGGCTGGACCTCTCACCGCTGCGCGTCCTTGGCAGGGACCTCTTCGTGTGAGGAGGTTTGCCGGACTGGCTCAGCAGAGCCAACCCACCGAAGGACGCGTTTCTTCTTCCACGGGACTGGGGGCTCCTCCTGCAGCTCCTCTTCAGCTTCCTCCTCAGTCGTTTCTTCGGCTGACCCCCTAGCATAAGGGCCTCCGGCGGCAGCACCACTATGCTCTCCAGCAGGCTTCCCCCGCTCGATGAAGTCTTCCTCTGTGCCGACTTCGTCTTCCTGGAAGCCAACACTGCCAGCCTCCTCGGCAAGGGTTGTCTCTTTCGCCCTGCTGGCAATGTACGCCACCTCCTCGTCAGTGGTGGGGCGGATGAGCCGCGTTTCTTACTGAATGGCCCTCTCCAACATGTTGTCGTAGAACTCCTGCACCCACTCCGTGTCTGGCTCAACCCAGGTCTGGTCGAGGCCATGGGTGTTGAACACCGGCATCATGCAATGATGGAGGTTACGACGGAGTTGTTGCACAAGGGGATCACGCCCGCCGACAACCTGAACGGCTTCTCGGCCTTGTTGGTCTTGTCGGCCTTGAGTTGGAACGGCCTTTGGCAGAGAGCCGCGTGCTGCATCACTGTCAGATTATTGTTTAGGCCGGGGCGTAGCCTCATGATGTCTGCCGTGTTCTGGAACTCCCAAGCTAGCCTCCCTTTGTTTTGTAGAGAGACGATGTTGCGGCGAAGGAAGTCGGCCCCAATTATCTCGATTGTGAGCCCGGCGGCCTTGAGGCGATGGATCTTGGTGGTTGCGACGGTGAGCTTCCCGTCTTGAGCATCGAGGTCGCCCCAGTTGCCGCCACGGACCAGTTTTGTCTGCCGGGGCATACAGAACGGCTGCAGGTCCTTTTTCATGATCTAGCACCACCTGCCCCGCGATTCTTCCCACTTCTCCTTGTGGGTCCCATTTGGGTACGTCTTCTTGCTCAAGGCCCTCGAGATCCAGGTGACGCAGCCAGAAAGGGCCCCTCCTGGTTGGATGCGGGGGACGAAGTAGTGGCGGAAGAGCGCCGTATAGGGGACCACCCCAGCAAAGTTCTCGCAGAGGTAGCCAAAGATGGCCATACACGCCACTGCATTCGGCGTGAAGTCGAGGAGATGGAAGCCGAAGGTGTACATGATGTCATTGGAGAAATCAGAAAATGGGGGGCAAAGCCCGAAGTAGAGATAATCGACAAAGAAAGGGAATTTATCTAGGGCGGGCGCGGCACAAGAAGCAGGGATGACGCGAGTGGCAGGATGCCCCGTCATCTCTCTCCCCCACATGCACTGATTCCGGTCCCTGAGCGCGCATGCGTCAAGCGTCAGAGCGAAGACGACATGCTCCCTCCACATCTTCACCAGCTCGCTCTCCGGCACCTCTTCCCCTCGCTCGCCCTTGGATGCTCCTTGCCCTTGCTTGTTTTGGGCGCCATCGCAGCCGAGAGAGGGCGGGGGACCAAGAGCGGTGAGGGCACGGCGGCGGCGGGCGGAGGAAAAAGCTCTGGTTTGGGCTCGAGGAAGAAGAAGGAGACGACAGTTCCTAGATTGGAAGGGGCGAAAGGGGGTAAATGAGCAGCGCACCTGCGGATTCCTCTTTTTATGGGGAAGGCGCGGGGCTGCCTCTTTACTGTTCGATATGAAGGCGTTTTCACAGGCGTACTGCTACCGTTCCACGCACGACCCCACGTTGCGCACTCAACGCGAATCATGGGGAAGCGCAGCAGGAGAGATGATTACGGCAGTTAACCCCTGCCACATGTGCTGCGCACTGTTTGGGCCTGGCCCAACGACGCTTCGCACTCGTGTATGGCCCAGGCCTGGGGGCTCCTGTCGGTGTACTAAGGTTTGGGCCCTTTGGCACCCCTTACTTGTGCACGGGCAATTGCAGCCGCGCCCGCAGCAAGGCTTGACAGGGGCAGCTGGGGGCAGTATACAAGACGACCAAGATGGCATCCAAGCCAGTAATCATAGAGCAGAAGACAAGCTGGACCCCCAGGAAGATCCTTGCCGGGACGGCTTGCGAAGCGCTGACAAGACCACCACCCTTGAGGTTGAGAGCTCTGACACCATCGACAATGTCTAGACCAAGACCCAGGGGCGCATGCGTGGTGGCATGCAGATCTTCGTGAAGACAAGAAGACAAAGTTCCCAGGAAGGTTCTTGCCGTGGACGTTTGCGAGGCCCCGACACGATTCTTGCCGGGGACGATTGCAAGGCCACGACGAGGCTCGCGCACGACAAGGCTCCGCCACCCTGCCAACCAGGCAAGCGCCTGCCGTGGCGGCATACAGATCTTCGTGAAGATCCTGCCATCACTCCAATGTTGCGGCTAGCCAGCCAGCTTGGCATTGCATGCCTCGTCAGCCTGGATGCGTGTCAAGATGGGGTGAGCCCGTCCCCGATAAAGTTAGAGGGCACGTAAGCAGCACATTTAATGAATTTGTCCTAAGACGTCAGAGGTAAACATATACACTGTAGCTACTTTACACCTCCTGAATACCACTGTGGCAACCCCTTGAACGTATAAAAGGAGGCCCAAGGCGTACTGGAGAAGAATTCAGACTTTTTGAACTCTTCGGCCTAGTTTGCATACGTAGCAGCTAGCCGAAGCTCAAGAACACTCAATATACACTCAAAGAAGGACTAGGGTTTTACGTTTCTCAGCGGCCCGAACCTGGGTAAAACTCCATCGTGTTGATCGCTAGACCTTCTCTTTGTGCATTCCTCTTCCTTGCCAACCGTAGAAGAGATCCACGTGATCCCATAGGTGTCGTTTCTCGACAAACCATGTCTTTCAAAATAACAACACTAAAGAAAGTTATCCCTAGCCCATCATGCTCAATCATTGATCCATTCACGAAACACACTCGCATATTAGCTACATCCAAGGCTCAAGTATGATCATATTCTCCCTAGTTAGTGCCTTATAAGAGAAGATGGAGACTCAAGTAAAAATAAAATTGCATAAAGTAAATAGAAAAGCCCTCCGCAGAGGGAAGTAGGGATTTGTAGAGGTGCCAGAGCTCAAAGCAAAAATTGAGAGATAAAAAAATTGAGAGGTATACTTTTCCCATAAACGAAAACGACCGAGTAATTCCCAACACTTTCCATGCTAGATATATCATAGGCGGTACCCAAATAGAAAATAAAGTTTATTCCTTTTTCTACCATTCTTTCACATTCCACGGCTAGTCGTATCCATGGGTGCCGTCCGTACCAACACTTCCAAGGAATTTATTATTTGACAACATAAAGTAAATTTCTTTTTCATTTCGGGATTGGGCATCCCTATTACCGCCACACTCTTGTGCAATGGCAAGTGAATGAATTCTCATCTTGAGAATAACACATCTAGTATGGAAAATATTAGCCACCACCTACCGCTTCATGAGCGGTACAAGCACACAAAAAGGAGATTTATTTTGAAAATTAGAGGTAGCACATACAAATTTTCTTAGAACGGCACGGGAATACCACATAGAGGTAGGTATGGTGGACGCATATGGCAAAACTGGGTTTAAGGATTTTGGACACACAAGTAGTATTTCTACTTAGTACAAGTGAAGGCTAGCAAATAGATTGAGAAGCATCCAACCAAGAAACGAAAAATCACATAAGTGAGCATTAAGCATAACTAGCACCAAATAATATACCACAAGTAGGATCTAATTTCATTGCATAACTATTGACTTTCGTGCTTGCATAGGGAATCACAAACCTTAACACCAATATTCTTACTAAAGCATAATTACACACAAACATGACTCACATATCACTATCATCATATCGCAAAAACTATTATAGAGAATCAAGTTTATTTTTTCCAATGATCTTCATGAAATTTTTTATTATATCCCTATTGAATATATATCACTTTAGGACTAATTTCATATGTTGCTTTTGATAAGCTCAAACAAATTTAAGTGAAGAACATGAGCATAAAAATTTGTTCTCCCAAAATAATTTAAGCGAAGCATGAGAGAATTTCTTTAAATTTTTTCTAGATCTCAAATAAATCTAAGTGAAGCATGAGAGCATTTCTTCAAAAATATTAAAGCACACCATGCTCGAAAAAATATAAGTGAAGCACTAGAGCAATTCCATAGCTCAAAAAATTTAAGCAAAGCACATAGAGAAATTCTAAAAAATCATAGCATAATTTTGGCTCTCTCAAATAGGTGTGTCCAGCAAGGGTAGATGACACAAACTAAAAAGCAAAACAAGCAAAGACTCATATAATACAAGACTTTCCAAGCAAAACTCATGATATGTGATGAATAAAAGTATAGCTCCAAGTAAAATACCGATGGTCGTTAGAAGAAAGAGGGGATGCCTTCCGGGCATCCCCAAGCTTAGTTGCTTGTTCCTCTTTGGATAATAACTTGGGGTGCCATGGGGCATCCCCAAGCTTAGGATCTTCTTACTCCTTATTCCTTCATCCATCGTGATCTGATACGTCTCCATCGTATCTACTTTTCCAAACACTTTTGCCCTTGTTCTGGACTCTAACTTGCATGATTTGAATGGAACTAACCCGGACTGGCGCTGTTTTCAGCAGAATTGCCATGGTGTTATTTTTGTGCACAAATAAAAGTTTTCGGAATGACCTGAAACTCCATGGAGAATATTTTTGGAATTAAAAATACTGGAGTAAGAACCAAGGCCAAGGGCCCAACACCCTGTCCACGAGGGTGGGGGGTGCGCCCTACCCACCTGGGCGCGCCCCCTGCCTCATGGGCCCCCTGGTGCTCCACCGACCTCAACTCCAACTCTATATATTCACGTTTGGGGAGAAAAAAATCAGAGAGAAGGATTTGTCATGTTTTACGATACGGAGCCGCCGCCAAGCCCTAATCTATCTCGGGAGGACTAATCTGGAGTCCGTTCGGGCCTCCGGAGAGGGGAATCCGGTGCCGTCGTCATCACCAACCATCCTCCATCACCAATTTCATGATGCTCACCGCCGTGCGTGAGTAATTCCATCGTAGGCTTGCCGGACGGTGATGGGTTGGATGAGATTTACCATGTAATCAAGTTAGTTTTGTTAGGGTTTGATCCCTGGTATCCACTATGTTCTAAGATTGATGTTGCTATGACTTTGCTATGCTTAATGCTTGTCACTAGGGCCCGAGTGCCATGATTTCAGATATGCGCCTATTATGTTTTCATGAATATATGTGAGTTCTTGATCCTATCTTGCAAGTTTATAGTCACCTACTATGTGTTATGATCCGGCAACCCCGAAGTGACAATAATCGGGACCACTCTCAGTGATGACCTTAGTTTGAGGAGTTCATGTATTCACTAAGTGTTAATGCTTTGGTCCGGTACTCTATTAAAAGGAGGCCTTAATATCCCTTAGTTTCCAATAGGACCCCGCTGCCACCGGGGGGGGGGGGTAAGGACAAAAGATTTCATGCAAGTTCTTTTCCATAAGCACGTATGACTATATTCGGAATACATGCCTACATTACATTGATGAACTGGAGCTAGTTCTGTGTCACCCTATGTTATAACTGTTGCATGATGAATCGCATCCGACATAATTATCCATCACTGATCCAATGCCTACGAGATTTTCACATATTGCTCTTTGCTTAGTTACTTTATCGTTGCCACTGTTACAATTACTACAAAACTGCTACTGTTACTTTTGCTACCGTTACCGTTACTTCCATACTACTTTGCTACTAAATACTTTGCTGCAGATATTAAGCCTTTCAGGTGTGGTTGAATTGATAACTCAACTGCTAATACATGAGAATATTCTTTGGCTCCCCTTGTACCGAATCAATAAATTTGGGTTGAATACTCTACCCTTGGAAACTGTTGCGATCCCCTATACTTGTGCGTTATCATGATCTCACCTAAAACTTGAAAACTTCAATCATACAAAACTCAACAAAACCTTCGTGAGATCCGTTAGTATAACAAAGCAAATCACCACTCTAAGTACTGTTGCAAACCCATTCATATTTTATTTTTGCATCATATCTATTGTATTCTAACTATACCATGGCTTATACCCTCCAATACAAACCATAGATTCATCAAAATAAGCACACAACGCAAAGAAAACAGAATCTGTCAAAAACAGAATAGTCTGTAGCAATCTAAAAACTTTGAATACTTCTATAACTCCAAAACTTCTGAAAAATTAGAACAACGTAGGCAATTTGTATATCAATCATGTGTAAAAAATTCAGAATTTTATCATGCTTCTGTGGTTTTTAACAATTCTGTTACTGGCGCACAAAATTTCTGTTTTTCAACAAGATCAAATCAACTATCACCAAACATGATCCCAGAGGCTTTACTTGGCACAAACACTTATTAAAAAAAGAAAAATACAATCATAACAGTAGCGTAATTGTGCAAACACTCAAGAACAAAAATAAAAAGGCAAAAAAAAGTATTCACTGGGTTGCCTCCAAACAAGCGCCATCGTTTTATGCCCCTAGATAGGCATAATGCGTAGATTCAAGTATTGTCATCTTTGGTTCTAGATCCATAGGATGCCCTCATGTTTTATTCATATGGTGGATTACTTCTTTTTCTAGGTAAGTGTTCCATCCCCTTTCTTAGTGGAAATTCAAATTTAATATTCCCTTCTTTCATATCAATCACGGCACCTGTAGTGCACAAAAACGGTCTACCAAGTATGATAGGACAAGACGGATTGCAATCAATATCAAGAACAATAAAATCTATGGGCACATAATTCCCATTTGCGAGAATAAGAACATCATTAATTCTTCCGATAGGCTTTTTAATAGTAGAATCCGCCAAGTGCAAATTAAGAGAACATTCTTCAATATCGGTAAGGCCAAGCACATCACATAAAGATTTCGGAATGGAAGCACTATGTCACGCCCAATATGCGACCCTATCCAAAAGGAACTCGAAGGTCCCACCAAGGATAGACCCGCATATTGAAACGCTTTTGCAAGGTGGATATCATTACATCAACATTACATAATAGATGGTGATACATACAAAAGGCATACAATGCCACATGAATACAACAACATCTTACATAAGATCAACATCCGACTACGGATGAAACACAAACAGAAACTCAAATGACATCCACCCTGCTAGCCCAGGCTGCCGACCTGGAACCTATCCCTTGATCGAAGAAGAAGCAGAAGAAGAACTCCAAAACAAGCAAACATCGCTCTCGCGTCATGATCATCGCATAACATGTACCTGCAATTGTTGTTGTAGTAATCTATGAGCCACGAGGACTTAGCAATCCCATTACCATGGGTATCAAGACTAGCAAAGCTTAAAGGGGAAGGAAGGGGTAAAGTGGTGAGGTTGCAGCAGCGACTAAGCATATATGGTGGCTAACATACGCAAATGAGAGCGAGAAGAGAAACAAAGGAACGGTCATGAAGCTAGCAATGATCAAGAGGTGATCCTGAACACCTACTTACGGCAAACATAACCCAGAAACCGTGTTCACTTCCCGGACCCCGCCGAGAAGAGACCATCACGGCTACACACGCGGTTGATGCATTTTAGTTCGGATCTGGTGTCAAGTTATCTACAACCAGACATTAAAAAATTCCCATCTGCCACATAACCGCGGGCACGGCTTTCGAAAGATAATACCCTGCAGGGGTGTCCCAACTTAACCCATGATAAGCTCTCGCGATCAACGAAGGATATACCTTCTCCCAGGAAGACCCGATCAGTCTCGGAATCCCGGTTTACAAGACATTTCGACAATGGTAAAACAAGACCAGCAAAGCCGCCCGATGCACCGACAATCCCGATAGGAGCTGCACATATCTCATTCTCAGGGCAACACCGGATAAGTCAAGCTACGAGTAAAACCAGACCTCAAGTTTCCCCGAGGGGGCCCCGCAGGCTGCTCCGTTTGGACCAACACTTAGACAAGCACTGGCCCGGGGGGCTAAAATAAAGATGACCCTTGGGTTGGCCAACCCAAGGGAAGGGTATAGGTGGTGGTGAGGCAAATGGTAAAACCAAGGTTGGGCCTTGCTGGACAAGTTTTATTCAAAGCGAACTGTCAAGGGGGTCCCATAAATCACCCGACCGCGTTAGGAACGCAAAATCCGGAAACATAACACCGGTATGATGGAAACTAGGGCGGCAAGAGTGGAACAAAACACCAGGCATAAGGCCGAGCCTTCCACCCTTTACCAAGTATATAGATGCATTAATTAAATAAGAGATATTGTGATATCCCAACATAACCCTGTTCACCATGGAGCAATCTTCAACTTCACCTGCAACTCACAACGCTATACGAGGGGCTGAGCAAAGCGGTAACATAGCCAAACAACAGTTTGCTAGGAAGGATGTCAACGGTTAGAGGTTCATGGCAATTTGGGGAGGCTTGAAGAACAAAATGATAGGTAGCGCAGCAAAGCGATAGAGCGAAGCAACTAGCATAGCAATGATAGTAGTGAGATCCAGGGTAGTGGTCATCTTGCCTAAAATCCCTCTAGGAAGAAGAACGAGTCCATGAAGAAGATGAAGCCACGAAGACGAACCAAGCGTAGACAAACGAATCCTCACGATCGCAACAAAACAGGAACTAAGAAGCAACATCGGAAAGAAACAAACAACATGGTAAACACACCACACATAGACAAGACATGATGCACAACAAGCATGATGCATGACCAAGCTACATGAGGCTACCCATGGCAAGAGATGATGCAAACAAGAACAACATATCAAGGCAAGTTTAAATGAGGCCGGAAACAACATATAACAATTCCGGTAAGTCCTCATATGCAAATTTCGAAATTGGTCCAGATCTGAATAAACCTTATGTTCAAGTTGTTAAACAGCAACTTAAGATGCACCAAGATGATCTACACAAAATTCTAGTCAAGTTGCATATAAAGTTCATTAGATTTGGAACTACGGTCTAGAAGATATGAGCAAAACAAGTTAAGCATGGCATTGATGGAAAATGCATACAAACATCAAGCAAACACACCAAAACAAGGATGCAACATGGTAATATGAAACTACATGCAAAAACAAGCAAGTTTCATATAGAGCACACTCAAAACGGAGCAACGGTTCAACACATACACTCTATACAAGTCATAACAACAATCTGTCCAAAACAGCAACTAGGCATATTGCAAGCATCAAAACAATATGCTACAGCACCCCAACATAATAAAAAAAGGCATGAGCATGAAGTACAAGTAAAGCATAACAAAACATGAACACTGAGCTATCTCCAGAAATCACTAGAACATGCTCAAAAGGGCATGGAAAGATTGCAAATAATAACAGTTTCAGACTTATCAGGAAATAGCATCACATTGCGATATTTAGAGCTATCAAACAACATGTTACAGGAACTTATCATGGCAAACAAAGTCATGGAATAAATATACTAATTGCATAGAACAAAAGACCCTTACTGACCATGAGCCAAAAAGGATCAGAAAATATGATTGCGCCCATGTAAACATGGCAAATTATATGACAGATTCATACATGGCAGGAACAACAATAAGTAGGCATGTTGGTGAGCTTGAACCACTCACCACAGAGCAATACATGGCATGGAAAGGAAACAAACAATAAGAAGACATGTTTGTGAGGCTAAGCATGGCAATAGCAAGTTCATAGCATGCTTGGATCACTAGCAAACAATCATGGAAACATTGAACTTAATGTTAACAGGTTGACAGCAACATTATTTAGCAAGTTTGGAGCAAGATTACAACAAGCTACAGCAGGCTATAATTTCAACCAAGGGCATGAATCGATAGAGCAAGACATGTATAACAAAACATCCTTAGTGAACATCTCCGGAATAATGCACGAAATGACTTGTAGCATCAGGTTAACATAGCAACAAAATATAACAGAATCAGCCTAGCAAAACAGTAACAGCAAGTACCCTACTTAGCAAGCTTGATGCACTCAACACACAACTCACAAAAATACATGGATGGCACCCCTGGAAAGATGGCATATCATAGATCAAAACACATGTAGACATCAACCTCATAGGATGCACACATCAAACATGGCAAAAATGACAAATGAGCATGTTATAACAGTTCCAGCAGATTAACATCACATAGCACTCTTCCAACAGCATTTCGGGCATCAAGATGATCTCAAATGAACATGCTACAATGGAATGAAATGAAGTACTCGTCGAGACGAACAATTTGACATATTATGCGCACGAAACGGAGCAGTATTCAGAGAGTTATGATGCGATGAACATGGCATGATTATGCAAAAATTCGGGGACTTAGTGGAAAACGGGTCAACCTTCGGATCTGCACAGTTTTCGAGGCAAGCCGGAGTTAGCCGGAGAACACGCCGGAGTTGAGGGGACGATGCCGGGGAGGCGGATCCGGGGCGGATCTCGCCGGATCCGGCCGGATCCCGGCGAGGGACGGCGCAGGGACGCTCGGGAGGCACCCGGAGACGGGACGGCGAGGCGGCGGCGGAGCTCCGGCGAGGAGCTCCCGGGCGGCGCGGCC
>NC_057795.1:318403165-318409951 GCF_018294505.1 Triticum aestivum
CGGATGGGCTCCGCGGGCCGCGGCGACGGAGGGACGGTGGCGGGCCACGTGGCGGACGCGGATTGGCCGGGGCGGCGGCGGCGGACATGTCCGGCCGGACCGGAGATGTCCGGCGGCGCGGAGAGGAGCGGGGCTAGGGTTAGGGGTGGATTTGATCCGGAATTTCGGGGGAGGAGGTGTTTTTATAGGTAGAAGGAGCTAGGAGAGTCCAAATGAGGAGCGGTTTTCGGCCACGCGATCATGATCGAACGACCGAGAGCATGGAGGAGACTTAGATGGGTTTTGGGCCACTTTGGAAGGGGTGTTGGGCTGCAAACAGAAGGAGGCTTTTACGGTTACCCGGTTAACCGTTGGAGTACCAAACGACCTCCAAATGGCACGAAACTTGACAGGCGGTCTACCGGTGCTATACCAAGGCCGCTTAGCAAGACTCGGTCCATTTCGAGAAAGTTTAACACCCGCACAAGAGAAGAGGCAAAAAGGGGATGCCGGATGACATAGGAGTGCCGAATTGCAAAACGGACAACGGGGAAAATGCTCGGATGCATGAGACGAACATGTATGCAAAATGAAATGCACATGATGACATGATAAAATGCAACACGCAAGCAAATGACATGGCAATGACGACGAATAACTGGCAGACACCTGGTGCATCGAATCCGGGGCGTTACAACACTCCTCCACTAACAAGAGATCTCGTCCTGAGATCTTAGGACCGAGACGGAAGGGAAAAGGGATGAGGTGAAACAAGAACTCAAGAGAAGAAGCAAAGAATCGAGAGCACTCGAGAAGAAGAGAGGAACGACGAGAATGACGAGAATCGAAAGCTCACGGAATCAGATAGACTATGAAACCACTACGGTTAGAACGAGATAAGAAACGAATAAGACTGAAAGGATTTAGGAAGCACTCCGGCTGAAAAAGGAAGGATTAGAACACGAGCTTGAGAGGATGGAATGATACTTGACGAAGAAATGACACAAAACCTCCGGAAAGAATTGAAAGAGTTGAAAGAAAAGAACTTAGAAGGAAGGATTGAATGGAGTTGTTGAGAAAATCAACAACGAAAGAATAAGCTTGTTGTGGACTTATGGATAAAATCTCAAAATTATGAGGTGATCGCCGACCACAAGCGGAAAATGATTGGATAACTGAGAAGAACGAAGAAATGCGAAACTCCACTTCAAAAGAATACGGAGAATTAATTGCACTTCGAGACGCGAGAAGAAAAGATACTTGAACTTCACCAACAAAATCTTGATGAACACTTGAAGAATGAATTAAATCATGAAGAACCACCATGAAGAACTCCGGTGACAAAAGGATGATGAGATAGAATGAAGGATGAAAGAATAAGATGAGCATTGCGGTGATTTAGATGGGGGTTCCGACGAGATGGCCAAGGAAATTTGAACTCCGGGAAAAGAAAGATGAAGACACTTGGAACTAGAATTTATTCATCTAGAACAAACTCCGAAGAAAAAGGATTAATCCCTTTGAGGAAATAAGAATAAGATTTATTGTATGCTTATCCTTCATCAAATTAAAATTGATGACAAGTGATGGATTTTTGCATACTACTTATTCTTCTTGAAAAGGATTGAGAAGTGACATATCGCAAACTTGGGAAGGTCTTCATGAACCACCGGTAGGATTCGAAAGAACGAATGGATTAAAAATGATAATGAACGAGAAAGAATCTTGAACGAACCACCGTAAGAATTCAAAAAGATTGATGAAAGAGAATGAATCACCGGGAAGAATTAGCAGAACAAATATGCTAGAGGGGATTTAGATGCAAAAGAATAAAGAGATCATGAGCTGATTAAAGAACACTTGAATGAAGCACCAAGATAATTAGAGAACGATAACTGGAATGATGGCCTCCGGTGAAAAGAAATGGAAAACAACTCTTGACATACTCTGGATGGGTAAGAAAGAATATCTGACAAACAGAATAATTTGAGAGGATAACAAGAAGCTAGAACCATGAATCTTCGGAAGAACGGACAAGATTTAGAGGAAAAACTCTTCTTCGGTCTTCAAAAGACGACGAGAAACACCACCAAAATATGTTGAGACACTCCGGGGAAACGAAAGGCGAAGTGGTTGAGCCAACAATGAAATGATTTGAAAGAGATCTTGGAAAAGCATCTGACTGATGAAATTCATACTTACGACAAACTTCGAAAAGGATTTGAGAATAACTCTGGGAAATTAGAAGAGTCAGGTAAGATCCTGGAAAAGACCTGTGGGTTAGGGCCCACTAAAAGAAAAAAAACACCATTGGAAAGGGACGTTGAACAGATAGATGATGCACCAGAACAATTGAAATATTTGAATGAGGTGACAACCTCGAATTAATTGGAACACAGACGAATCTCCTGAGATGTCTTGAACACTCCGGAAGGATAAACTGGCGAGAGGCGAATGAGCAAAGGGAAATATTTGAGCTGAGGGAAAGAATACGATCAACACCGAAAAACTTGAATTGAGTCCACCGGAGAAGAAACAAGAGATGATGAATGTCAAATGAGACGAGGATTCACCGGTTGAAATAATTGAGGGAAGATTGAAGAACCTCCGTACGAATGAAAATTGATGCTCGAAAAAGACTCAAGCTCCGGGAAGAAAAGGGGTGGGAGGGCGGGAAAAACAAAGACAACTTGGAAGGGGGAACCGACGAATATCTTGAAGAGAAAACACCGGTTGAAATCATTGAGGAAAGAAATCAAGGACTTCGCACAAGTAGGATGGATACTCGATTACAGGCTCCGGATTCGAGAAGAAGAAGGGAGGGCGGGTGGGAAAAATAAAACAACTGAGGGTTGAACTTGCAAAAATGGAGAGGGTCGAATCACTTTGACGAGATATGCACCGGATGCAAAGAGCTGAGGAACAACGATCGGAAAACCCACTGTGTGACCCTAAAGAAAATTTGAAAGGGAAGAGGAGTAATTCAAAACACCTATGTCACGATTCCTGACCAGAGCGACGAAGGGGCAGAGGAGTAAAAAGAATTCCTACTCTCTGATATAACTAGACTCCGAAAACAGTTTACTTCTAGACTCAACAACGGCCAAACTACACGATCAATCAAGGGGGCTCCTCGGGTCGGTCGAGGCGCTGATACCAACTTGTCACGCCCAATATGCGACCCTATCCAAAAGGAACTCGAAGGTCCCACCAAGGATAGACCTGCATATTGAAACGCTTTTGTAAGGTGGATATCATTACATCAACATTACATAATAGATGGGGATACATACAAAAGGCATACAATGCCACATGAATACAACAACATCTTACATAAGATCAACATCCGACTACGGATGAAACACAAACAAAAACTCAAACGACATCCACCCTGCTAGCCCAGGCTGCCGACCTGGAACCTATCCCCTGATCAAAGAAGAAGCAGAAGAAGAACTCCAAAACAAGCAAACATCGCTCTCGCGTCATGATCATCGCATAACCTGTACCTGCAACTATTGTTGTAGTAATATGTGAGCCACGAGGACTCAGCAATCCCATTACCATGGGTATCAAGACTAGCAAAGCTTAAAGGGGAAGGAAGGGGTAAAGTGGTGAGGTTGCAGCAGCGACAAAGCTTATATGGTGGCGAACATACGCAAATGAGAGCGAGAAGAGAAACAAAGGAACGGTCGTGAAGCTAGCAATGATCAAGAGGTGATCCTGAACACCTACTTACGGCAAACATAACCCAGAAACCGTGTTCACTTCCCGGACCCCGCCGACAAGAGACCATCACGGCTACACACGCGGTTGATGCATTTTAGTTCGGATCTGGTGTCAAGTTATCTACAACCGGACATTAACAAATTTCCATCTGCCACATAACCGTGGGCACGGCTTTCGAAAGATAATACCCTGCAGGGGTGTCCCAACTTAGCCCATGATAAGCTCTCGCGATCAACGAAGGATATACCTTCTCCCAGGAAGATCCGATCAGTCTCGGAATCCTGGTTTACAAGACATTTCGACAATGGTAAAACAAGACCAGCAAAGCCGCCCGATGCGCCGACAATCCCGATAGGAGCTGCACATATCTCGTTCTCAGGGCAACACCGGATAAGTCAAGCTACGAGTAAAACCAGACCTCGAGTTTCCCCGAGGGGGCCCCGCAGGCTGCTCCGTTCGGACCAACACTTAGACAAGCACTGGACCGGGGGGCTAAAATAAAGATGACCCTTGGGTTGGCCGACCCAAGGGAAGGGTATAGGTGGTGGTGAGGCAAATGGTAAAACCAAGGTTGGGCTTTGCTGGACAAGTTTTATTCAAGGCGAACTGTCAAGGGGGTCCCATAAATCACCCGACCGTGTTAGGAACGCAAAATCCGGGAACATAACACTGGTATGACGGAAACTAGGGCGGCAAGAGTGGAACAAAACACCAGGCATAAGGCCGAGCCTTCAACCCTTTACCAAGTATATAGATGCATTAATTAAATAAGAGATATTGTGATATCCCAACATAACCCTGTCCACCATGGAGCAATCTTCAACTTCACCTGCAACTAACAACGCTATACGAGGGGCTGAGAAAAGCGGTAACATAGCCAAACAACGGTTTGCTAGGAAGGGTGTCAACGGTTAGAGGTTCATGGCAATTTGGGGAGGCTTGAAGAACAAAATGATAGGTAGCGCAGCAAAGCGATAAAGCGAAGCAACTAGCATAGCAATGATAGTAGTGAGATCCAGGGTAGTGGTCATCTTGCCTGAAATCCCGCTAGGAAGAAGAACGAGTCCATGAAGAAGATGAAGCCACGAAGACGAACCAAGCATAGACGAACGAATCCTCACGATCGCAACGAAACAGGAACTAAGAAGCAACATCGGAAAGAAACAAACAACATGGTAAACACACCACACATAGACAAGACATGATGCACAACAAGCATGATGCATGACCAAGCTACATGAGGCTACCCATGGCAAGAGATTATGCAAACAAGAACAACATATCAAGGCAAGTTTAAATGAGGCCGGAAACAACATATAACAATTCCGGTAAGTCCTCATATGCAAATTTCGAAATTGGTCCAGATCTGAATAAACCTTATATTCAAGTTGTTAAACAGCAATTTAAGATGCACCAAGATGATCTACACGAAATTCTAGTCAAGTTACATATAAAGTTCATTAGATTCGGAACTACGGTCTAGAAGATATGAGCAAAACAAGTTAAGCATGGCATTGATGGAAAATGCATACAAACATCAAGCAAACACACCAAAACAAGGATGCAACATGGTAATATGAAACTACATGCAAAAACAAGCAAGTTTCATATAGAGCACACTCAAAACGAAGCAACGGTTCAACACATACACTCTATACAAGTCATAACAACAATCTGTCCAAAACAGCAACTAGGCATATTGCAAGCATCAAAACAATATACTACAGCACCCCAACATAATAACAAAAGGCATGAGCATGAAGTACAGGTAAAGCATAACAAAACATGAACACTGAGCTATCTCCAGAAATCACTAGAACATGCTCAAAAGGGCATGGAAAGATTGCAAATAATAACAGTTTCAGACTTATCAGGAAATAACATCACGTTGCAATGTTTAGAGCTATCAAACAACATATTACAGGAACTTATCATGGCAAACAAAGGCATGGCATGAATCTACTAATTGCATAGAACAAAAGACCCTTACTGACCATGAGCCAAAAAGGATCAGAAAATATGATGGCACCCATGTAAACCTGGCAAATTATATGACAGATTCATACATGGCAGGAACAACAATAAGTAGGCATGTTGGTGAGCTTGAACCACTCACCACAGAGAAATACATGGCATGGAAAGTAAACAAGCAGTAAGAAGACATGTTTGTGAAGCTAAGCATGGCAAGAGCAAGTTCATAGCATGCTTGGATCACTAGCAAACAATCATGGAAACATTGAACTTAATGTTAACAGGCTGACAGCAACATTATTTAGCAAGTTTGGAGCAAGATTACAGCAAGCTACAGCAGGCTATAATTTCAACCAAGGGCATGAATGGATAGCGCAAGACATGTATAACAAAACATCCTTAGTGAACATCTCCATAATAATGCACGAAATGACTTGTAGCATCAGGTTAACATAGCAACAAAATATAACAGAATCAGCCTAGCAAAACAGTAACAGCAAGTACCCTACTTAGCAAGCTTGATGCACTCAACACACAACTCACAAAAATACATGGATGGCACCCCTGGAAAGATGGCATATCATAGATCAAAACACATGTAGACATCAACCTCATAGGATGCACACATCAAACATGGAAAAAAATGACAAATGAGCATGTTATAACAGTTCCAGCAGATCAACATCACATAGCACACTTCCAACAGCATTTCGGGCATCAAGATTAGCTCAAATGAACATGCTGCACCGGAATGAAATGAAGTACTCATCGAGACGAACAATTTGACATATTACGCGCACGAAATGGAGCAGTATGCAGAGAATTATGATGCGATGAACATGGCATGATTATGCGAAAATTCAGGGACTTAGTGGAAACCGGGTCAACCTTCGGATCTGCACGGTTTTCGAGGCACGCCGGAGTTAGCCGAAGAACACGCCGGAGTTGAGGGGACGATGCCAGGAAGGCGGATCCGGGCCGGATCTCGCTGGATCCGGGCCGGATCTCGCCGGATCCGGCCGGATCCCGGCGAGGGACGGCGCAGGGCGCTCGGGAGGCGCCCGGAGGCGGGACGGCGAGGCGGCGGCGGAGCTCCGGCGAGGAGCTCCC
>NC_057795.1:318410487-318424938 GCF_018294505.1 Triticum aestivum
CCCCGGATGGGCTCCGCGGGCCGCGGCGGCGGAGGGACGGCGTCGGGCCACCTTGCGGACACAGATTGGCTGGGGCGGCGGCGGCGGACGTGTCCGGCCGGACCGGACGTGTCCGGCCGGACCGGACGTGTCCGGCGGCGCGGAGAGGAGCGGGGCTAGGGTTAGGGGTGGATTTGATCCGGAATTTCGGGGGAGGAGGTGTTTTTATAGGTAGAAGGAGCTAGGAGAGTCCAAATGAGGAGCGGTTTTCGGCCACGCGATCGTGATCGAACGACCGAGAGCATGGAGGAGACTTAGATGGGTTTTGGGCCACTTTGGAAGGGGTGTTGGGCTGCAAAGAGAAGGAGGCTTTTACGGTTACCCGGTTAACCGTTGGAGTACCAAACGACCTCCAAATGGCACGAAACTTGACAGGCGGTCTACCGGTGCTATACCAAGGCCGCTTAGCAAGACTCGGTCCATTCCAAGAAAGTTTAACACCCGCACAAGAGAAGAGGCAAAAAGGGGACGCCGGATGACATAGGAGTGCCGAATTGCAAAACGGACAACGGGGAAAATGCTCGGATGCATGAGACGAACATGTATGCAAAATGAAATGCACATGATGACCTGATAAAATGCAACACGCAAGCAAATGACATGGCAATGACGACGAATAACTGGCAGACACCTGGCGCATCGAATCCGGGGCGTTACACACTAGCACCCAAATTATATAAAGAAAAACACTCATAATTTTAAATCTTGACTTTGATAGTAGGTTCCCATTCATCATGTAATTTTCTAGGAATTGGAATCTCTAATCCCAACTTTTCTTATAAAGCTTTCATCATGGCATCTACGAAATTTTTAGTAAAAGCTTTATTTTGTTCATAAGCATGGGGTGAATTTATCATGGACTGCAACAAAGAAATACGATCAATCATAGAACAGTTATCATAATTAAAGTCTTTGTAATCCAAAAGAGTGAGCACATCACTAGTTAAAGTTTTTACCTCTCCAAATCCACTTTTATCAATTTTCCCAACAACACCCTCCGAATTATCGGGGTTCCTTCTAGCTAAAGTTGATTGTTCTTCAGTCCCTTTACCATCAATTCAATTTTACTAAACAAGGAATCAATAGAAGAAACACCAATCGTTTTAAGATCTTCATTAGTTTTATGAAAGCAATCACTAGAAAATGCTCTTTCTAAAAATTCTCTTTTAGCTCTAAGCATAGTGGTTATTTTCTTACTTTCATCCATAGAAACATATAAAGCTTTAATTGATTCATCAACCTTGGGCACAAAAATTTTCAACCTGATATTTTCTATGTCATGAAAAATTCTATCAATGCTTCTAGACATATCATCAGTTTTATTCAGTTTTTCTTCTATCGTAGTATTGAAAGCTTTTTGAGCATTGATAAATTCCTTAATATTATTCTCAAGACCAGAGGTGTTCCTATTATTATTGTAAGAAGAATTACCATAGGAATTACCATAATTATTAGAGGAATTTCCTGGAAAAGGCCTAGGATTAAAATTACCTTTGTATGCATTGTTATTAAAATTGTTTCGGGAGATATAATTCAAATGTACGGCATCACTATTTTGCTCAATCAAAGTAGACAAATGCACATCATTAAAATCAATAGGAGCATTTTTATTAGTAACCAATTTCATAAGTGTCAGGACCCCGACTCGATGTCACATCGATCTAGCTGGTAACACCTCATATCACTTTGCGGCCTCACGCACGGTATCCCCACGGGTGTCATCTTACCTTTTTCCCGGGACCGTTTGCGCCTTTTGGCTCACGTATATGATAGTGTCGCTAGCATCCATATGATAAAGAGCCCGGGCTGACAAGACTAGTCGTAAACCCAAAGTGGCACAGACTTACAGGGACAGGCATCCATGACCCAGCTTCGAACGTGTCGGTCATCAGCAAGTGGGTCCGGGCTGTAGCACTGGGCTAGCAGGACTCCGGTAAACCGGGCTGTAGCGGGCTAACAGGACTCCGGTACTCAAAGCGTGACATTTCCCCGAAGGGACAGACACAGGAACGAAGAAGGACACATGCCGGCCAGCCTAAGTGTTCCAGAGCAGTAGCAAGCTACCATGGCTCAGCGGTAACACTAGGAGACATTTCCCGGTAAGAGAGGCTACTAAAGATAAACAACTAGATAGTCAGATCCCACACATACCAAGCATTTCAATCATACACACAATATGCTCGATATGTGCAAATACAACGAAGCATCACAACATGACTCTACGACACAAGTACCTTATTTAAGGCTCAGTGAGCCATACATAACATACACACAAAGGTACGGGTCTCACGACCCAACATACAAGTCATACAGTCATACAAGCTAACAGCGGAAGTACTTTGTCTGGGTACAGACAACTAGCAAAATAAAAGAGGCTTGGAAGCCTAACTATACTACGTGGTCCATCACAAGCTCAGGGTCACCACCTGGGTCTTTAGCCTACTTGTTGATGTCAACGTCTACATAGAACCCATCAGAAGGGGTTGCAGCGTCTTCTGTAAAAATGTAGATTATAGCAACATGAGTACAAAGGTACTCAGCAAGACTTACATCAGACCCTACATACATGCATAGTATCAAGAAGGGTTGGTGGAGTTATTGCAGCAAGCCAGCTTTGACTCTTGGCTAGACTATCCTACGATACTCCAACTTGAAATGTTTTGCGCACACGAGTCCACTACTCACCACTTCAATACACTACCGAGGATCCACCTCCGTCTTCCTACGGAAGAGCCATCCTCGGCACTCACACTTATCTTGAGGCTTTTAATAGTTTCCATTTACTTGTCTATGAACTGTATAGGCAACCAAGTAGTCCTTTACCGCGGACGCGGCTATTCGAATAGATCATGTTAACCCTGCAGGGGTGTACTTCTTCATACACGCTCTCACCACTTATCGTCGTTTACACGACATGTACTCGGCAATCTTCAAGCGGAAGCCCAACGTGGGTGTCGGCCACGACCTACCTAATCACCTAAGCCTCCAGTCCAGGTTTATCGCCTATTCAGGTTCCATCCACAGGGAGTCCGGCCGAGGTTTCCCATACGGCCCCGAACGATGTGAACAGGGTTCCCGAGATACCTAACGGGTATTCGGTACACCCGGCCATGTACCTACCGCATCACAGCCCACCCCTACGGTCAGCGCTGTCCACGGCCTCCAGTAGGCTACAAACACCAGAAACTACTTGCAACTCCTGGACGGAGAACTAGGGTGAATAAGAAGTCGAGAGGGTCCATTGGTTTCGGGCCCAATGCATGGTAGTAGCTGATTCTTAAATCACACATACAGATCTCAGTGCTTAAGGTCGGCTTCAATGAAACAACCCACCATGTACTCCTACATGGCCTCTCATCGATACCTTTACCAAATCGTGTTCACCACGCCACTCTCATTACCGACATAATCATTTCACTCTAATCCATCACCCAGATGAACCAGACCTGACACGACTCTAAGCATAGCAGGCATAGCAAGGTAGGAACAACACATACATATGGCTCAATCAACTCCTACACATGCTAGTGGGTTTCATCTAGTTACTGTGGCAATGACAGGTCATGCAGAGGAAATGGGTTCAACTACCGTAGCACACAGCAGTTTGAATCACGTTGTCTTAATGCAGTAAAAGAGAGCAGGAGCGAGAACATGGGATTGTATCGATATGATCAAATGGTTGGTTGCTTGCCTGATGGTTCGTTGCACGGATACGATTCCTCGTTAGGGTAATCACGGTACTCCTCGGGGACAGATCCTGTCGCAAAGGATAACGATACACAGGCATCACCAAACAATGGGCAACAATATGATGCATGCATGAAACATGGCAATATGAGTGTGTTGGGCTAATGCAACTAAAGCCAGAAGTGTTTGAGCAAATTTGAATCAAAGATTCAAATTCCAAATTCAAATATGGCCTTTTAAAGTGCCTTTTCTTGTTCTGTTTAAAACATCAATTTAACTTGTTTGATCATGCATGAAAATAGTACAGATGGATAGATTGGATTTTTCTGATCATTTTTCATATATAATTTGTCCAATTTGGAGTTACAGAATAAAAGTTATGAATTTTTGAAGTTTAATTAATATTCTGGAATTTCCTGATTAAATTTAAATCCAGAAATATCATTTACTGCGTCAGCCTGACGTCACAGTGACATCAGCAGGTCAACAGGGCTGGCTCGGGTCAAACCTGACGTGTGGGGTCCACACGTCAGTGACCAGGTGCTAATCCCGCGTTGACCCCGGGCTGGTTAGCTTTGACTAACCCCTGGGGCCCACTTGTCAGCGTCAGTAGGTGGTGGATTAGTGGTTAATTAGCTGGGCCACGTCAGCTCGCCGGAGTTCTGGCCGGCGGCGACCAACAGTGCGGCGGCGATAGTGGTTTTGGTCGTTTCGGCCACCAAATGGAACGTGGCGACCACCGGAGTGAAGCTGAGGACGACCCGCGGCTCTTGGCGGAGTCCGTTGGGGTCGGGGTGGCCGGAGTCGACGCCAGCGACGACTTTGGCGGCCACCGAGGTTCGGTCGGAGGTGAACTTGGTGCTAGGGGGTTCGGTGAGGCTCGTGGAGTGGCTAGCTAGGTGCTGTGGAACGCGGTGAGCAAGATGGACACCATCTTGTGGCCGGAGGATGACCGGGAGCACGTCGGCGACGAGGTCCACGGCGGTGGGTGCGGTTGAGCTCCGGGAGGTTGCTACACGGCTCGGGAGCAAGAACGGAAGGGAGGGGAAGATGGCTGAGCTCACAGTGAGTGCGACGGAGTCCTTGGTGCGGTCGGAGATGGACCGGAGCGACGTCGGCATTGAAGGGGATCTCCGGCGACGGTGAGCTCGGGCGAGGTCGGTGCGGTGGTCTCGGGCGTTGCGAGCGCTCGGGGCTCGGCTGCTCGATGAAGTGGACAGCGGCGAAGCTCCTGGACACGGTGAGACGGCGTGGAGACGACGGGGAGCACGGCTACGACGGTGGTGCGGCGATGGTGGCGTCGGCCATGGCTGGGGCGTGCGAGGGGGAGGAGCTGGAGAGGAGAGGGGGTGTCTGGGGGGTTCGGGGGAGAGAGGGAGGACGATCCACGTCGTCACCTGGCGAGGGGAGCGGCGAGGCGGCGAGCAGGTGCGTGGCGCACGCCGCGGTCGCCGTCGGGCACCTGCCTGCCTGCCTGGCCGAAGCAGCTCGCTGGAGCGGTGCTGGGCTGGGCTGGCAGGTGGGCTGGCTAGTGGGCTGCGGTGGCGCCAGGTAGGGTTTTCCCTTTTTTTTTTCTATTTTCTGTTTTATTTAATAATTCTGCAACTTTGTTGAGTTAAAAAAAATACCTAGGCAACTCCAAAAATCACCAAACTACTCCTGGTCCATAGTTGGAATATTTCCAACATGAAACATTTCAGTTTGGAGATATTTGAGCATTTAAATATTTTATATTATTTCAAATGCCCAAATTCAAATATCTATGATTTAATTCAAAGACCCTATGATGGCCTAGAAAAATGTGCACCACTTTTGTCAGAGGTTCTGAACCAAGGCTAAAATGATGGGCATTTTAGAAGGGCATTTCAGGTTCATTGAAAATTTATTTTAGTAACCCTAGTTGGTTTCAGAGGGGACTGGGGGTTCTGTCATCCCCATTTCAAGTTTCTGATGAAAAAGTAAACATGATGCAACACTCTAATGCATGACTAGCTAGGGTGTGACAACTCACCCCCACTCAAAAGAATCTCGTCCCGAGATTTGGGTTCCTCCGAGAAGAAGGCAGGATATTCAAGTCGAAGACGATCCTCCCTTTCCCAAGTTGCTTCATCTTCAGAATGGTGCGACCATTGAACCTTGAGAAACTTGATATTATGACATCGCGTGGTACGTTCGGCTTGATCGAGGATACGAATGGGGTACTCTCGATATGTAAGATTATCTTGGAGATCAAGCGTTTCGTGGTCCACTTCACGGATAGGATCCGAGAAGCAACGCCTGAGTTGAGAAACGTGGAAGACATCGTGAACTCTGGAGAGGTGCGGAGGTAGTTCCAATTGGTAGGCAACTTCTCCTCGTTTGGCAAGAATGCAAAAAGGTCCAATGTAACGAGGAGCCAATTTGCCTTTGATACCGAAGCGATGGGTTCCCTTCAGAGGGGTGACCCGAAGATAAGCCTTCTCGTCAACCTCGAAAGTCATAGCCTTATGTTTTCGGTCATATTGACTCTTTTGACGGGATTGGGCTGTTTTCAACTTTTCACGAACGATACGAACTTGTTCTTCTGCTTCCTGAATCATATCCGGGCCAAAGAATTGTCTTTCCCCGGTCTCTGACCAGTTAAGGGGTGTTCGACATCGTCGTCCATAGAGAACTTCAAAAGGGGCTTTACCCAAGCTAGATTGATAGCTGTTGTTGTAAGCGAATTCGGCAAATGGAAGGCACTTCTCCCAGTCCATTCCGAAAGAGATAACAGAGGCTCGAAGCATGTCTTCTAGAATTTGGTTGACGCGTTCCACTTGACCACTTGACTGAGGGTGGAAAGCGGTGCTAAAGAAGAGACGAGTTCCCATAGCGTTTTGGAAACTTTCCCAAAATCGAGAGGTGAAAAGACTTCCTCGATCCGAATTGATTTCCAAAGGAACACCATGGAGGGACACTATCCGGGAGATGTATAAGTCTGCCAGTTGACTAGCGGTTATACTCTCACGAACAGGTAAGAAATGAGCTACCTTGGAAAGACGATCGACCACGACGAAAATAGCATTATTCCCTCTTTTGGTCCGGGGAAAACCGGTAATGAAATCCATACCAATCTTATCCCATTTCCATTCAGGAATAGCTAAGGGTTGAAGGGTGCCAGCAGGCCGTTGATGCTCTGCTTTTACACGACGACAGACGTCGCAATTGGCAATATATTGAGCAATTTCTCTCTTCATCCTAGTCCACCAGAACCTCTGGCGTAGGTCCTGATACATTTTAGTACTACCGGGATGAATGGTGAGAGGAGATTCATGAGCTTCCTTAAGGATCAATCGCCTCAGGTTGCGCACCTTGGGAACCACTAGTCGATCCCCGAAGTATACGACTCCTTGATCATTAACGGAGAAACAATTCGCAACTCCTTTCTGAATGTTCCTCTTGATGCGGGAGATTCCCGGATCTACCTTCTGTGCTTTGATAATTTGATCCGTAAGGGTAGGTTTTGCCACCAAGGTGGAGAGAAAACCTTGAGGTACAATGTGAAGGTTAAGCTTCCGAAATTCCTCATGGAGAAGCGGTTGACTTTGTTGTAACATCAGGTTGTTACAATAAGATTTACGACTTAGCGCATCAGCCATGACGTTGGCTTTCCCTGGGGTATAGGTTATTCCTAGGTCGAAGTCTGTGATCAATTCAACCCAACGTCTTTGTCTGAGATTCAAATCCGGTTGGGTGAAAATGTACTTCAGACTTTGGTGATCAGTGAATATTTCGCAACGATTACCGAGGAGGTAATGTCGCCAGGTCTTAAGTGCATAGACTACGGCTGCAAGTTCTAGATCATGAGTAGGATAATTCTCCTCATGTGGGTGCAATTGCCGTGAAGCGTAAGCAATTACGTGTCGATCTTGCATGAGAATGCAACCTAATCCTTGTCGCGAGGCGTCGCAGTAGATAACAAAATCTTTGGAGAAGTCTGGTGGTACCAACACAGGAGCAGAAGTCAGGCGTCTTTTCAGTTCCTGAAAACTGTGCTCACATTGTGGAGTCCATTCGAACTTCTTATCTTTCTTGAGGAGTTCGGTTAGAGGTTTAGCAACTTTGGAGAAGTTCTCGACAAAGCGACGGCAATAGCTCGCTAAGCCTAGAAAACTCCGAACTTGCTTGACCGATTCGGGTGGAGTCCAGTCAAGGACGGCTTGAACTCGCTCAGGGTTAACCGCAATACCTTTACCAGATATTACATGACCCAGATAGGTCACTTCTGGCAACCAGAATTCACATTTAGAAAATTTGGCATAAAGGCGATGCTCTCGAAGTTTCTGCAACACTAGTCTTAGATGTTCGGCATGTTCTTCCTCGTTCTTGGAGTATATGAGTATATCATCGAGATAAACTACGACGAATTTATCCAAATACTCCATGAAGATTGAGTTCATTAACCGAGAAAAGGTGGCTGGAGCGTTGGTTAAACCGAAGGACATGACGGTGTACTCGTATTGGCCATAACGAGTAACAAAGGCCGTTTTAGGAATGTCCCCGTTTCTGATTTTGATTTGATGGTAGCCCAACCTCAAATCCATCTTGGAGAAGACCGAGGATCCAGCGAGCTGATCATACAGATCGTTGATCCTGGGAAGCGGGTATTTGTTCTTGATTGTGACCAAATTGACAGGTCGGTAATCTACAACCATCCGGTCCGTACCATCCTTCTTCTTAACGAATAGGACGGGGCAAGCCCACGGAGATGAACTGGGACGGATGAAACCCTTTTTCAAGGATTCATCAAGTTGTTTCTTAAGCTCGGCTAGTTCTAGGGGTGCCATCTTATAAGGCCTTCTAGCAATTGGAACGGTTCCGGGGATGAGGTCTATTACGAACTCAACATCCCTGTCAGGTGGAACACCTGGCAATTCCTCTGGAAAGACATCCGGAAAGTCACGAACTACCGGAACGTCCTCAAGGTCTGGTAAAGGGCTGGCGTTAAGAGAATATAACTGCCGCTTGGCTATTCGGGTCAAAACATTGACTATCTTCCCCGAAGGATGGGTGAGTTGAACGGTCCTAGAGAAGCAATCAATTTTGGCTTGATGAGCTGACATCCAGTCCATACCCAAAATGATATTAATATCTGAAGATTTAAGGGCTATCAAAGATGCGAGAAAAACAAGTCTGTCGACTTGGATTTCATTTCCATAACTTACCCTAGAGGTCTGCCATCTAGACCCAGGGGTAGAGATTTCCATAGTGGACGGCAGATCACAGAATGCAACGTTATGCAAACGAGCATAATTTTCAGATATAAAGGAATGAGAGGCTCCTGTATCGAAAAGAACAGATGCCGGGTGGCAATTAACAAGAAGCGTACCGAGAACGACGTTGGGATCCTCTTGAGCTTCTTCGGCAGAGACACAGTTGACATGGCCACGTGAAGCGGTGACCGGTTTAGCATGAAACACTTTTCCTGTCGGCTTGCCACGGCCAACAGCTTTAGCAGATTGATTGGGGTTGGTCTGGGGACACTCACGCATATAATGACCAGATTCCCCACACTTGAAACAAGTCACGGAACTGGTACGTGGAGGAGCATTATTGGTTGGACCCCCATAGGGCTTGGCCGGTGCAGACTGTTGAACAGGGCGAGGCGCCTGGAAAGATGGCCTCGGTGTGAACCTGGGTGGCAGGGCGGTGTTGGGTACCCACACGCGGCGCTTCTGAGGACCAGCACCGGATGAGGAACCCATGTCGCGTCCATGCTTGCGTGTTGCGTCATAGTCAGTCTGACCAGTTTCAGCACTGATGGCTTTGTTGACAAGTTTCAGAAAAGATGTGCACTCATGCAGACGGAGGTCGCGGCGAAGCTCAGGACTAAGGCCCTTACGGAACCTTGCTTGCTTCTTGGCGTCAGTAGACACTTCCTCAGTTGCATATCGGGCGAGCTTACCAAACTCTCTGCTATAGACATCCACAGAAAGTCGGCCTTGGGTGAAACTGCAAAATTCTTCACGCTTACGGTCCATGAGACCCTCCGGAATGTGATGTTCACGGAAAGCCTCGCTGAACTCAGCCCAAGTAGTGACATGGCCCGCTGGGCGCATAGCTCCATAATTCTCCCACCATAGACTGGCGGGGCCTTCAAGATGATATGCGGCAAAGGTGACCTTGTCAGCCTCCGCTACCAGCGCGGAACGCAGTTTGTGAGAAATACTGCGAAGCCAGTCATCAGCGTCGAGAGGCTCGACGGAGTGGTGGAACGTGGGTGGATGCAATTTGATAAAATCGCTGAGTGACACCACGTTAGCCCTCTGATGATGTGCTGTATTCTGTTCAATACGCTCCAACAAACGGTTTGTCTCCCGCTTGTTTCTCTCAGCTTCCATCATCACCTCGGCTAGTGAAGGAGGATGAGGCAGATTTTCATTCCTGGCTTCACTGCCTTCGGCCTGCTCTTGAGAAGCAGGGTTGGCGCGCGTGTTGACCATCCTAGGTAAACAAGACAATGATTTAGTCAGAATGATAAAATTCCGACATAGGATACATAATGCAAGGAATAACTCGGAATGCAAGATGATCATCCGTATGACATGGTAGATACAGAAACTGCTTCTTTATTCCATCGTCATACACACCATACAAGGTTTAGTACAAGACCAAACAAAGTACTATTACGGTGAAAAGGGATTACATCTCATCGGAGGCATTCCAAACTCCTATACATTATTTTTCTACAACTCCGGAAAGAGTACAAACTAGGTCATATCCCACGAGTCACGCGGGACGACAGACGACACAGCTAGTGCGAACTAGGGATACTATCACTAACTCAGACCGATCCGTAGTAGTCCTCATAAAAGTCACCTCCATAGCCTGGAAGCTCAACATGTTCATCCGGAAACAGATGATCTCGCGGAGCTTGTGGACCATAGGGGCTAGGATGAGGCCTTGGACCAACAAACGGTGGCCTGCGGGGACCGCGAGGTGGGGTGATGCCTCCTACATCACGCCAAACCATCACGTCTGGCAGAGCAGATCTCACAGGATAGAGATCGCGCATATCTGAATATCCAGCTTGCACCGCCGGTGCGAACCGAGTCAAAGTGGCCCAGTGGTCAGCACGGGTATTGAAGAGCTCTAACCTTAAGGCCCGATTTTCACGGTCCTTATCCTCGAGCATCTCAGCAGTGGTGCGAGTTCGTGACTCCTCCTGAGTGGAATCAGCATAAATAGCTTGGAGATATCCTTGTGCTCCCGGAAGTGATCCTGGCATATACCGGAAATCAGAGTCCCGAAATAACCCAGATCTGACTCGCATAATGGTCATCATAGAGTAGGCGGCATCCTGCACAGCCATCTCAATAGTAACCCCGAGTCCATAGGAACAGTGAAGAGGCTCAGTGGATCCAGGATAAGATGGAAATATCCTGACAGTGCAGAGATACTGGCTTTGATTAAAGTCTCGGAATTGCTCTTCGACCGTGTACTCAGGATACCAGCGGTATCCAGCCTCAGTCATTACCCTGACCAACTTAGCAGTATGGCCGGGTACATCTAGGCATCGAGTCAGGCGAACCACTTGATTGAGGTCGCGAGTGGCCATCTGAAAGCACAATTATAATGCAAAGGCATTAGAATTTCTAGCAGAATTTCGGCAGCATAACAGCTGTAAATGCTCAAAAAGGATATTGAGACATTTGACAAAGGATTTCGTACACACTCAACATCATCACATCAAGTCTTGAAACCATTTCTACAACATAATGTGGTAGTAGAACTGAGCTAGGCTGATAACCATCAAACTTATAAGGTACTACTGATTAGTAACACGTGAACCTGATAGAGAGAACAGATCCTAATTCCTTAACCCCCGGTGGAAGAATGGACTGACTCAGATCAGAAAGTCACAAGGTATAAGGAGTAAAAAGAGCCTTACGTTCCATCCCACAAGCAATTCCCCTACATATAACTAAAGAATTTCTAGACTCAACATCGACCAGTTTGGCTTGGAGAACCTACAGGCAGTCCGGCTCTGATGCCAACGCTGTCAGGACCCCGACTCGATGTCACATCGATCTAGCCGGTAACACTTCATATCACTTTGCGGCCTCACGCACGGTATTCCCACGGGTGTCGCCTTACCTTTGCCCCGGACCGTTTGCGCCTTTTGGCTCACGTATATGATAGTGTCGCTAGCATCCATATGATAAAGAGCCCGGGCTGACATGACTAGTCGTAAACCCAAAGTGGCACAGACTTACAGGGACAGGCATCCATGACCCAGCTTCGAACGTGTCGGTCATCAGCAAATGGGTCCGGGCTGTAGCACTGGGCTAGCAGGACTCCGGTAAACCGGGCTGTAGCGGGCTAACAGGACTCCGGTACTCAAAGCGTGACATTTCCCCGAAGGGACAGACACAGGAACGAAGAAGGACACATGCCGGCCAGCCTAAGTGTTCTAGAGCAGTAGCAAGCTACCATGGCTCAGCGGTAACACTAGGAGACATTTCCCGGTAAGAGAGGCTACTAGAGATAAACAACTAGATAGTCAGATCCCACACATACCAAGCATTTCAATCATACACACAATATGCTCGATATGTGCAAATACAACGAAGCATCACAACATGACTCTATGACACAAGTACTTTATTTAAGGCTCAGGGAGCCATACATATCATACACATAGGTACGGGTCTCACGACCCAACATACAAGTCATACAGTCATACAAGCCAGCAGCGGAAGTAACTTGTCTGAGTACAGACAACTAGTAAAATAAAAGAGGCTTGGAAAGCCTGGCTATACTATGTGGTCCTTCACAAGCTCAGGGTCACCACCTGGGTCTTTAGCCTACTCGTTGATGTCAACGTCTACATAGAACCCATCAGAAGGGGTTGCAGCGTCTTCTGTAAAAATGTAGATTATAGCAACATGAGTACAAAGGTACTCAGCAAGACTTACATCAGATCCTACATACATGCATAGTATCAAAAAGGGTTGGTGGAGTTATTGCAGCAAGCCAGCTTTGACTCTTGGCTAGACTATCCTACGATACTCCATTTGAAATAGTTTTGCGCACACGAGTCCACTACTCACCACTTCAATACACTACCGAGGATCCACCTCCGTCTTCCTACGGAAGAGCCATCCTCGGCACTCACACTTATCTTGAGGCTTTTAACAGTTTCCATTTACTTGTCTATGAACTGTATAGGCAACCAAGTAGTCCTTTACCGCGGACTCGGCTATTCGAATAGATCCTGTTAACCCTGCAGGGGGTACTTCTTTATACACGCTCTCACCACTTACCGTCGTCTACACGACATGTACTCGGCAACCTTCAAGCGGAAGCCCAACGTGGGTGTCGGCCACGACCTACCTAATCACCTAAGCTTCCAGTCCAGGTTTATCGCCTATTCAGGTTCCATCCACAGGGAGTCCGGCCGAGGTTTCCCATACGGCCCCGAACGATGTGAACAGGGTTCCCGAGATACCTAACGGGTATTCGGTACACCGTGCCACGTACCTACCGCATCACAGCCCACCCCTACGGTCAGCGCTGTCCACGGCCTCCAGTAGGCTACAAACACCAGAAACTACTTGCAACTCCTGGACGGAGAACTAGGGTGAATAAGAAGTCGAGAGGGTCCATTGGTTTCGGGCCCAATGCATGGTAGTAGCTGATTCTTAAATCACACATACAGATCTCAGTGCTTAAGGTCGGCTTCAATGAAACAACCCACCATGTACTCCTACATGGCCTCTCATCGATACCTTTACCAAATCGTGTTCACCACACCACTCTCATTACCGACATAATCATTTCACTCTAGCCCATCACCCAGATGAACCAGACCTGACACGACTCTAAGCATAGCAGGCATAGCAAGGTAGGAACAACACATACATAGGGCTCAATCAACTCCTACACATGCTAGTGGGTTTCATCTAGTTACTGTGGCAATGACAGGTCATGCAGAGGAAATGGGTTCAACTACCATAGCACACAGCAGTTTGAATCGCATTGTCTTAATGCAGTAAAAGAGAGCAGGAGCGAGAACATGGGATTGTATCGATATGATCAAATGGTTGGTTGCTTGCCTGATGGTTCGATGCACGGATACGGTTCTTCGTTAGGGTAATCACGGTACTCCTCGGGGACAGATCCTGTCGCAAAGGACATCGATACACAAGCATCACCAAACAATGTGCAACAATATGATGCATGCATGAAACATGGCAATATGAGTGTGTTGGGCTAATGCAACTAAAACCAGAAGTGTTTGAACAAATTTGAAACAAGGATTCAAATTTCAAATTCAAATATGGCCTTTTAAAGTGCTTTTCCTTGTTCTGATTAAAACATCAATTTAACTTGTTTGATCATGCATGAAAATAGTACAGATGGATAGATTGGATTTTTCTGATCATTTTTCATATATAATTTGTCCAATTTGGAGTTACAGAATAAAAGTTATGAATTTTTGAAGTTTAATTAATATTCTGGAATTTCCTGATTTAATTTAAATCCAGAAATTCAATTACTGCGTCAGCATGACGTCAGCATGACGTCAGTGGTCAACTGTGGCTGGCTGAGGTCAAACCTGACGTGTGGGGGCCACACGTCAGTGACAGGGGGGGTTAAACAGGATTAAATTAATCCTAATTAGGGGTTAGTGGCGCTGGGGCCCACTGTCAGTGTCAGGGGGGTTAACTAACAGTAGTTAGCGCTAACCTAACCACCTGG
>NC_057795.1:318424948-318438471 GCF_018294505.1 Triticum aestivum
ACGAGGAGCCAATTTGCCTTTGATACCGAAACGATGGGTTCCCTTCAGAGGGGTGACCCGAAGATAAGCCTTCTCGTCAACCTCGAAAGTCATAGCCTTATGTTTTCGGTCATATTGACTCTTTTGACGGGATTGGGCTGTTTTCAACTTTTCACGAACGATACGAACTTGTTCTTCTGCTTCCTGAATCATATCCGGGCCAAAGAATTGCCTTTCCCCGGTCTCTGACCAGTTAAGGGGTGTTCGACATCGTCGTCCATAGAGAACTTCAAAAGGGGCTTTACCCAAGCTAGATTGATAGCTGTTGTTGTAAGCGAATTCGGCAAATGGAAGGCACTTCTCCCAGTCCATTCCGAAAGAGATAACGGAGGCTCGAAGCATGTCTTCTAGAATCTGATTGACGCGTTCCACTTGACCACTTGACTGAGGGTGGAAAGCGGTGCTAAAGGAGAGACGAGTTCCCATAGCATTTTGGAAACTTTCCCAAAATCGAGAGGTGAAAAGACTTCCTCGATCCGAATTGATTTCCAAAGGAACACCATGGAGGGACACTATTCAGGAGATGTATAAGTCTGCCAGCTGACTAGCGGTTATACTCTCACGAACAGGTAGGAAATGATCTACTTTGTAAAGACGATCGACCACGACGAAAATAGCATTATTCCCTCTTTTGGTCCTGGGAAAGCCGGTAATGAAATCCATACCAATTTTATCCCATTTCCATTCAGGAATAGCTAAGGGTTGAAGGGTGCCAGCAGGCCGTTGATGCTCTGCTTTTACACGATGATAGACGTCGCAATTTGCAATATACTGAGCAATTTCTCTCTTCATCCTAGTCCACCAGAACCTCTGGCGTAGGTCCTGATACATCTTAGTACTACCGGGATGAATAGTGAGAGGAGATTCATGGGCTTCCTTAAGGATTAATCGCCTTAGGTTGCGCACTTTGGGAACTACTAGTCGATCCCCGAAGTATACGACTCCTTGATCATTAATGGAGAAACAATCCGCAATTCCTTTCTGAATGTTCCTCTTGATGCGGGAGATTCCCGGATCTACCTTCTGTGCTTTGATAATTTGATCCGTAAGGGTAGGTTTTGCCACCAAGGTGGAGAGAAAACCTTGAGGAACAATGTGAAGGTTAAGCTTTCGAAATTCCTCATGGAGAAGCGGTTGACTTTGTTGTAACATCAGGTTGTTACAATAAGATTTACGACTTAGCGCATCAGCCATGACGTTGGCTTTCCCTGGGGTATAGGTTATTCCTAGGTCGAAGTCAGTGATCAATTCAACCCAACGTCTTTGTCTGAGATTCAAATCCGGTTGGGTGAAAATGTACTTCAGACTTTGGTGATCAGTGAATATTTCGCAACGATTACCGAGGAGGTAATGTCGCCAGGTCTTAAGTGCATAGACTACGGCTGCAAGTTCTAGATCATGAGTAGGATAATTCTCCTCATGTGGGTGCAATTGCCGTGAAGCGTAAGCAATTACGTGTCGATCTTGCATGAGAATGCAACCTAATCCTTGTCGCGAGGCGTCGCAGTAGATAACAAAGTCTTTGGAGAAGTCTGGTGGTACCAACACAGGAGCAGAAGTTAGGCGTCTTTTCAGTTCCTGAAAACTGTGCTCACATTGTGGAGTCCATTCGAACTTCTTATCTTTCTTGAGGAGTTCGGTTAGAGGTTTAGCAACTTTGGAGAAGTTCTCGACAAAGCGACGGCAATAGCTCGCTAAGCCTAGAAAACTCCGAACTTGCTTGACCGATTCGGGTGGAGTCCAGTCAAGGACGGCTTGACTCGCTCAGGGTTAACCGCAATACCTTTACCAGATATTACATGACCCAGATAGGTCACTTCTGGCAACCAGAATTCACATTTAGAAAATTTGGCATAAAGGCGATGCTCTCGAAGTTTCTGCAACACTAGTCTTAGATGTTCGGCATGTTCTTCCTCGTTCTTGGAGTATATGAGTATATCATCGAGATAAACTACGACGAATTTATCCAAATACTCCATGAAGATTGAGTTCATTAACCGAGAAAAGGTGGCTGGAGCGTTGGTTAAACCGAAGGACATGACGGTGTACTCGTATTGGCCATAACGAGTAACAAAGGCCGTTTTAGGAATGTCCCCGTTTCTGATTTTGATTTGATGGTAGCCCAACCTCAAATCCATCTTGGAGAAGACCGAGGATCCAGCGAGCTGATCATACAGATCGTTGATCCTGGGAAGCGGGTATTTGTTCTTGATTGTGACCAAATTGACAGGTCGGTAATCTACAACCATCCGGTCCGTACCATCCTTCTTCTTAACGAATAGGACGGGGCAAGCCCACGGAGATGAACTGGGACGGATGAAACCCTTTTTCAAGGATTCATCGAGTTGTTTCTTAAGCTCGGCTAGTTCTAGGGGTGCCATCTTATAAGGCCTTCTAGCAATTGGAACGGTTCCGGGGATGAGGTCTATTACGAACTCAACATCCCTGTCAGGTGGAACACCTGGCAATTCCTCTGGAAAGACATCCGGAAAGTCACGGACTACCGGAACGTCCTCAAGGTCTGGTAAAGGGCTGGCGTTAAGAGAATATAACTGCCGCTTGGCTATTCGGGTCAAAACATTGACTATCTTCCCCGAAGGATGGGTGAGTTGAACGGTCCTAGAGAAGCAATCAATTTTGGCTTGATGAGCTGACATCCAGTCCATACCCAAAATGATATTAATATCTGAAGATTTAAGGGCTATCAAAGATGCGAGAAAAACAAGTCTGTCGACTTGGATTTCACTTCCATAACTTACCCTAGAGGTCTGCCATCTAGACCCAGGGGTAGAGATTTCCATAGTGGACGGCAGATCACAGAATGCAACGTTATGCAAACGAGCATAATTTTCAGATATAAAGGAATGAGAGGCTCCTGTATCGAAAAGAACAGATGCCGGGTGGCAATTAACAAGAAGCGTACCGAGAACGACGTTGGGATCCTCTTGAGCTTCTTCGGCAGAGACACAGTTGACATGGCCACGTGAAGCGGTGACCGGTTTAGCATGAAACACTTTTCCTGTCAGCTTGCCACGGCCAACAGCTTTAGCAGATTGATTGGGGTTGGTCTGGGGACACTCACGCATATAATGACCAGATTCCCCACACTTGAAACAAGTCACGGAACTGGTACGTGGAGGAGCATTATTGGATGGACCCCCATAGGGCTTGGCTGGTGCAGACTGTTGAACAGGGCGAGGCGCCTGGAAAGATGGCCTCGGTGTGAACCTGGGTGGCAGGGCGGTATTGGGTACCCACACGCGGCGCTTCTGAGGACCAGCACCGGATGAGGAACCCATATCACGTCCATGCTTGCGTGTTGCGTCATAATCAGTCTGACCAGTTTCAGCACTGATGGCTTTGTTGACAAGTTTCGAAAAAGATGTGCACTCATGCAGACGGAGGTCGCGACGAAGCTCAGGACTAAGGCCCTTACGGAACCTTGCTTGCTTCTTGGCGTCAGTAGAAACTTCCTCGGTTGCATATCGTGCAAGATTACCAAACTCCCTGCTATAGACATCCACAGAAAGTTGGCCTTGGGTGAAATTGCAAAATTCTTCACGCTTACGGTCCATGAGACCCTCCGGAATGTGATGTTCACGGAAAGCCTCGCTGAATTCAGCCCAAGTTGTGACATGGCCCGCTGGGCGCATAGCTCCATAATTCTCCCACCATAGACTGGCGGGGCCTTCAAGATGATATGCGGCAAAGGTGACCTTGTCAGCCTCCGCTACCAGCGCGGAACGCAGCTTGTGAGAAATACTGCGAAGCCAGTCATCAGCGTCGAGAGGCTCGACGGAGTGGTGGAACGTGGGTGGATGCAATTTGATAAAATCGCTGAGTGACACCACGTTAGCCCTCTGATGGTGTGCTGTATTCTGTTCAATACGCTCCAACAAACGGTTTGTCTCCCGCTTGTTTCTCTCAGCTTCCATCATCACCTCTGCTAGTGAAGGAGGATGAGGCAGATTTTCATTCCTGGCTTCACTGCCTTCGGCCTGCTCTTGAGAAGCAGGGTTGGCGCGCGTGTTGACCATCCTAGGTAAACAAGCCAATGATTTAGTCAGAATGATAAAATTCCGACATAGGATACATAATGCAAGGAATAACTCGGAATGCAAGATGATCATCCGTATGACATGGTAGATACAGAAACTGCTTCTTTATTCCATCGTCATACACACCATACAAGGTTTAGTACAAGACCAAACAAAGTACTATTACGGTGAAAAGGGATTACATCTCATCGGAGGCATTCCAAACTCCTATACATTATTTTTCTACAACTCCGGAAGAGTACAAACTAGGTCATATCCCACGAGTCACGCGGGACGACAGACGACACAGCTAGTGCGAACTAGTGATACTACTACTAACTCAGACCGATCCGTAGTAGTCCTCGTAGAAGTCACCTCCATAGCCCGGAAGCTCAACATGATCATCCGGAAACAGACGGTCTCGCGGAGCTTGTGGACCATAGGGGCTAGGATGAGGCCTTGGACCAGCAAACGGTGGCCTGCGGGGACCGCGAGGTGGGGTGATGCCTCCTACATCACGCCAAACCATCACGTCTGGCAGAGCAGATCTCACAGGATAGAGATCGCGCATGTCTGAATATCCAGCTTGCACTGCCGGTGCGAACCGAGTCAAAGTGGCCCAGTGGTCAGCACGGGTATTGAAGAGCTCTAACCTTAAGGCCCGATTTTCACGGTCCTTATCCTCGAGCATCTCAGCAGTGGTGCGAGTCCGTGAATCCTCCTGAGTGGAGTCAGCATATATAGCCTGAAAATATCCTTGTGCTCCCGGAAGTGATCCTGGCATATACCGGAAGTCAGAGTCCCGAAATAACCCAGATCTGACTCGCATAATGGTCATCATAGAGTAGGCGGCATCCTGCACAGCCATTTCGATAGTAACCCCGAGTCCATAGGAGCAGTGAAGAGGCTCAGTGGATCCAGGATAAGAAGGAAATATCCTGACAGTGCAGAGATACTGGCTTTGATTAAAATCTCGGAATTGCTCTTCGACCGTGTACTCAGGATACCAGCGGTATCCAGCCTCAGTCATTACCCTGACCAACTTAGCAGTATGGCCGGGTACATCTAGGCAGCGAGTCAGGCGAACCACTTGATTGAGGTCGCGAGTGGCCATCTGAAAGCACAATTATAATGCAAAGGCATTAGAATTTCTAGCAAAATTTCGGCAGCATAACAGCTGTAAATGCTCAAAAGGATATTGAGACATTTGACAAAGGATTTCGTACACACTCAACATCATCATATCAAGTCTTGAAACCATTCTTACAACATAATGTGGTAGTAGAACTGAACTAGGCTTGTAACCATCAAACTTATAAGGTACTACTGATTAGTAACTCGTGATCCTGATAGAGAGAGCAGATCCTAATTCCTTAACCCCCGGTGGAAGAATGGACTGACTCAGATCAGAAAGTCATAAGATATAAGGAGTAAAAAGAGCCTTACGTTCCAACCCACAAACAATTCCCCTACATATAACTAAAGAATTTCTAGACTCAACATCGACCAGTTTGGCTTGGAGAACCTACAGGCAGTCCGGCTCTGATGCCAACGCTGTCAGGACCCCGACTCGATGTCACATCGATCTAGCTGGTAACACCTCATATCACTTTGCGGCCTCACGCACAGTATCCCCACGGGTGTCGTCTTACCTTTTTCCCGGGACCGTTTGCGCCTTTTGGCTCACGTATATGATAGTGTCGCTAGCATCCATATGATAAAGAGCCCGGGCTGACATGACTAGTCGTAAACCCAAAGTGGCACAGACTTACAGGGACAGGCATCCATGACCCAGCTTCGAACGTGTCGGTCATCAGCAAGTGGGTCCGGGCTGTAGCACTGGGCTAGCAGGACTCCGGTAAACCGGGCTGTAGCGGTCTAACAGGACTCCGGTACTCAAAGCGTGACATTTCCCCGAAGGGACAGACACAGGAACGAAGAAGGACACATGCCGGCCAGCCTAAGTGTTCCAGAGCAGTAGCAAGCTACCATGGCTCAGCGGTAACACTAGGAGACATTTCCCGGTAAGAGAGGCTACTAAAGATAAACAACTAGATAGTCAGATCCCACACATACCAAGCATTTCAATCATACACACAATATGCTCGATATGTGCAAATACAACGAAGCATCACAACATGACTCTACGACACAAGTACTTTATTTAAGGCTCAGTGAGCCATACATAACATACACACAAAGGTACGGGTCTCACGACCCAACATACAAGTCATACAGTCATACAAGCCAACAGCGGAAGTACTTCGTCTGGGTACAGACAACTAGCAAAATAAAAGAGGCTTGGAAGCCTAACTATACTACGTGGTCCATCACAAGCTCAGGGTCACCACCTGGGTCTTTAGCCTACTCGTTGATGTCAACGTCTACATAGAACCCATCAGAAGGGGTTGCAGCGTCTTCTGTAAAAATGTAGATTATAGCAACATGAGTACAAAGGTACTCAGCAAGACTTACATCAGACCCTACATACATGCATAGTATCAAGAAGGGTTGGTGGAGTTATTGCAGCAAGCCAGCTTTGACTCTTGGCTAGACTATCCTACGATACTCCAACTTGAAATGTTTTGCGCACACGAGTCCACTACTCACCACTTCAATACACTACCGAGGATCCACCTCCGTCTTCCTACGGAAGAGCCATCCTCGGCACTCACACTTATCTTGAGGCTTTTAATAGTTTCCATTTACTTGTCTATGAACTGTATAGGCAACCAAGTAGTCCTTTACCGCGGACGCGGCTATTCGAATAGATCATGTTAACCCTGCAGGGGTGTACTTCTTCATACACGCTCTCACCACTTATCGTCGTTTACACGACATGTACTCGGCAATCTTCAAGCGGAAGCCCAACGTGGGTGTCGGCCACGACCTACCTAATCACCTAAGCCTCCAGTCCAGGTTTATCGCCTATTCAGGTTCCATCCACAGGGAGTCCGGCCGAGGTTTCCCATACGGCCCCGAACGATGTGAACAGGGTTCCCGAGATACCTAACGGGTATTCGGTACACCCGGCCACGTACCTACCGCATCACAGCCCACCCCTACGGTCAGCGCTGTCCACGGCCTCCAGTAGGCTACAAACACCAGAAACTACTTGCAACTCCTGGACGGAGAACTAGGGTGAATAAGAAGTCGAGAGGGTCCATTGGTTTCGGGCCCAATGCATGGTAGTAGCTGATTCTTAAATCACACATACAGATCTCAGTGCTTAAGGTCGGCTTCAATGAAACAACCCACCATGTACTCCTACATGGCCTCTCATCGATACCTTTACCAAATCGTGTTCACCACACCACTCTCATTACCGACATAAACATTTCACTCTAGCCCATCACCCAGATGAACCAGACCTGACACGACTCTAAGCATAGCAGGCATAGCAAGGTAGGAACAACACATACATAGGGCTCAATCAACTCCTATACATGCTAGTGGGTTTCATCTAGTTACTGTGGCAATGACAGGTCATGCAGAGGAAATGGGTTCAACTACCGTAGCACACAGCAGTTTGAATCGCGTTGTCTTAATGCAGTAAAAGAGAGCAGGAGCGAGAACATGGGATTGTATCGATATGATCAAATGGTTGGTTGCTTGCCTGATGGTTCGTTGCACGGATACGGTTCTTCGTTAGGGTAGTCACGGTACTCCTCGGGGACAGATCCTGTCGCAAAGGATAACGATACACAGGCATCACCAAACAATGTGCAACAATATGATGCATGCATGAAACATGGCAATATGAGTGTGTTGGGCTAATGCAACTAAAGCCAGAAGTGTTTGAGCAAATTTGAATCAAAGATTCAAATTCCAAATTCAAATATGGCCTTTTAAAGTGCCTTTTCTTGTTCTGTTTAAAACATCAATTTAACTTGTTTGATCATGCATGAAAATAGTACAGATGGATAGATTGGATTTTTCTGATCATTTTTCATATATAATTTGTCCAATTTGGAGTTACAGAATAAAAGTTATGAATTTTTGAAGTTTAATTAATATTCTGGAATTTCCTGATTAAATTTAAATCCAGAAATATCATTTACTGCGTCAGCCTGACATCACAGTGACATCAGCAGGTCAACAGGGCTGGCTCGGGTCAAACCTGACGTGTGGGGTCCACACGTCAGTGACCAGGTGCTAATCCCGCGTTGACCCCGGGCTGGTTAGCTTTGACTAACCCCTGGGGCCCACTTGTCAGCGTCAGTAGGTGATGGATTAGTGGTTAATCAACTAGGCCACGTCAGCTCGCCGGAGTTCTGGCCGGCGGCGACCAACAGTGCGGCGGCGATAGTGGTTTTGGTCGTTTCGGCCACCAAATGGAACGTGGCGACCACCGGAGTGAAGCTGAGGACGACCCGCGGCTCTTGGCGGAGTCCGTTGGGGTCGGGGTGGCCGGAGTCGACGCCGGCGACGACTTTGGTGGCCACCGAGGTTCGGTCGGAGGTGAACTTGGTGCTAGGGGGTTCGGTGAGGCTCGTGGAGTGGCTAGCTAGGTGCTGTGGAACGCGGTGAGCAAGATGGACACCATCTTGTGGCCGGAGGATGACCGGGAGCACGTCGGCGACGAGGTCCACGGCGGTGGGTGCGGTTGAGCTCCGGGAGGTTGCTACACGGCTCGGGAGCAAGAACGGAAGGGAGGGGAAGATGGCTGAGCTCACAGTGAGTGCGACGGAGTCCTTGGTGCGGTCGGAGATGGACCGGAGCGACGTCGGCGTTGAAGGGGATCTCCGGCGACGGTGAGCTCGGGCGAGGTCGGTGCGGTGGTCTCGGGCGTTGCGAGCGCTCGGGGCTCGGCTGCTCGATGAAGTGGACAGCGGCGAAGCTCCTGGACACGGTGAGACGGCGTGGAGACGACGGGGAGCACGGCTACGACGGTGGTGCGGCGATGGTGGCGTCGGCCATGGCTGGGGCGTGCGAGGGGGAGGAGCTGGAGAGGAGAGGGGGTGTCTGGGGGGTTCGGGGGAGAGAGGGAGGACGATCCACGTCGTCACCTGGCGAGGGGAGCGGCGAGGCGGCGAGCAGGTGCGTGGCGCACGCCGCGGTCGCCGTCGGGCACCTGCCTGCCTGCCTGGCCGAAGCAGCTCGCTGGAGCGGTGCTGGGCTGGGCCGGCAGGTGGGCTGGCTAGTGGGCTGCGGTGGCGCCAGGTAGGGTTTTCCCTTTTTTTTCTATTTTCTGTTTTATTTAATAATTCTGCAACTTTGTTGAGTTAAAAAAAATACCTAGGCAACTCCAAAAATCACCAAACTACTCCTGGTCCATAGTTGGAATATTTCCAACATGAAACATTTCAGTTTGGAGATATTTGAGCATTTAAATATTTTATATTATTTCAAATGCCCAAATTCAAATATCTATGATTTAATTCAAAGACCCTATGATGGCCTAGAAAAATGTGCACCACTTTTGTCAGAGGTTCTGAACCAAGGCTAAAATGATGGGCATTTTAGAAGGGCATTTCAGGTTCATTGAAAATTTATTTTAGTAACCCTAGTTGGTTTCAGAGGGGACTGGGGGTTCTGTCATCCCCATTTCAAGTTTCTGATGAAAAAGTAAACATGATGCAACACTCTAATGCATGACTAGCTAGGGTGTGACAATAAGAGCATCAACCTTTTCACTCAAAGTAGAAATTTCTTCAATAGAATTAACCTTCTTACTAGTAGGTGCTCTTTCGGTATGCCATTGTGAATAATTAGCCATAATATTATCAAGCTATTTAGTAGCTTCAACCAAAGTAATTTCCATAAAAGTTCCACCCGCGGTGGAATCTAAAAGATTTCTAGAAACAAAATTCAATCCTGCATAAAAAAATGTATGATCATGCAAAGATTTAAACCATGAGTAGGACAATTTCTTAGCATCACCTTCATTATTTTCCAAGATTGCGCAACACGTCCATGCTCAAGTTGCTTAAAAATCATGATTTGTGTCCTAAGAGGAATAATTTTCACAGGTGGAAAATACTTAGTAATAAAATCATCTTTGCACTTATCCCAAGAATCGATACTATTGCGAGGCAAAGAAGAAAACCAAAATTTTGCAGGATCTCACAAAGAAAACGGAAATAATTTTAACTTCACAATATCATTGTCCACATCTTTTTTTTGCATATCGCATAATTCTATGAATGTGTTTAGATGGGACGCGACATCCTGATTAGGAGTACCAGAAAACTGATCTTTCATAACAAGATTCAACAAAGAGGCATTGATATCACAAGATTCCGCACTAGTGGCGGCAGGAGAAATCGGAGTGCTAATAAAATCATTATTATTGGTATTGGAAAAAATCACAACTCGGTATTCTATTGATACATCGTGACTACGCAAACAAGATTGCACACAAAAATAGATCTGACAAGAAAACAATGAACGAAAAAGAGGGCAAATAAAACAACAAATTTTGTGAAGTGGGTGAGATGAAAACGAGAGGCAAATGACAAATAATGTAAATTGCAAGGAGATGAATTTTGTGATTTGGAACCTGATAGATGTTGATGATGTCGCCCCTGCAATAGTGCCAGAAATTCCTTTTGATGCGGCTTAAACTACGTCGGTGTTTCCCCAAAGAGGAAGGGATGATACAGCACAACTACGATAGGTATTTCTCTCAGTTATGAAACCAAGGTATCAATCCAGTAGGAGAACCAAGCAACACTATGTAAACGATACCTCCACACGAGGAACAAATACTTGCAACCCGACGCTTATGAGGGGTTGTCAATCCCTCTTACGGGTAACGGTGTAGGAAATTGGCAATTTGACGGGATAAAATTACGATAGATTGGATAAATAGATCTCAAACAAACGCGAAATAAAAGATGCAAATAAAAAGTGCAGCAAGTTATTTTTGGGTTTTTGGAATAATAGATCTGGAAATAAAAGAAATAAAAATAGATCTCAAAGGCAAATATGATAAAGAATAGACCCGGGGTCCGTAGATTTCACTAGTGGCTTCTCTCAAGAAATAGCGCACGGTGGGTAAATGAATTACTCTTGGGCAAATGATAGAACTTCAAGTAATTATGACGATATCCAGGCAATGATCAATATATAGGCATCACGTCCAAGATTAGTAGACCGACTCCTGCATGCATCTACTACTATTACTCCACACATCGACCGCTATCCAGCATGCATCTAGTGTATTAAGTTCATGGAGAAACAAAGTAATGCAATAAGAATGATGACATGATGTAGACAAGATCTATTCATGTAGGAATAGAGCCCATCTTGTTATCCTTAATAGCAACGATCAATACGTGATCTTGCTGCCCCTTCTATCACTGGGAAAGAACACCGCACGACCGAACCCATCACAAAGCACCTCTTCCAATGGCAAGAAAATCGATCTAGTCGGCCTAACTAAACCAAAGATTCAAAGAAGAAATACGAGGCTATAAATAATCATGCATATAAGAGATCAAAACTCAAATAACTTCCATGGATAAAATAGATCTGATCATAAACTCAAATTTCATTGGATCCCAACAAACACACCACAAAAAAAGAGTTACATCAAATAGATCTCCAAGATACCATTGTACTGAGAATCAAAAGAGAGAGAAGAAGCCATCTAGCTACTGACTACGGACCTGTAGGTCCACAATGAACTACTCACGCATCGTCGGAGAGGCACCAATGAGGCTGATGAACCCCTTCGTGAGGGTGTCTAGATTGGATCTCATGGTTCTCGAACTTGCGGCAGCTGAAATTGTGTTTCGTCGACTCCCCTAGGGTTTCTGGTATATTTGGGTATTTATAGGGCGAAAAGGTGGTGCAGGAGGCCACCGAGGTGGGCAGAACCCAGGCGCGCCCAGGTGGGTTGTGCCCCCCTCAGGGCACCCCTCTGGTACTTATTTGGCCCATCTTGTGTCTTTTTGTCTAGAAAAATTCTCCAAAAAGTTTTGCTGCGTTTCGACTCCGTTTGCTATTGATTTTCTGTGATGTAAAAAACAAGCAAAAAACAACAACTAGCACTGGGCACTATGTCAATAGGTTAGTCCCAAATAATGATAAAAAGTTGCTATAAAATTATTGTAAAACATCCAAGAATGATAATATAACAGCATGGAACAATCAAAAATTATAGATACGTTGGAGACGTATCATGGAGGAACTTGAACTATTGGTCGTTGCTGTCCTGGCGGTACATGGTGAACATCCGAACCATCTGCGCAGCCGAAGAACAAGTGTCGGCGACGTATACGGCGAAAGGAAGCGAGAGCCAGCGGCTGTACATACCTGACCCTCGATGTTGGCGCCGCTTTCTGGGCAAGTCGCAACCTCCTCGGCGATCCCATGCCATTTGTTGTAGGCCGTTTGGAGGATCGCCCAATGGTTCGACATGGCCTTTGCGCCGCGCTGCATGTCGATGGTGACGAAGTAGGGGTCGACCAGCTTGCGCTCATCGGATGCAGACTTGATGTGCGTCCAGTACGTGTCGGCGTTCTGGTTCGCGCCGGTGACCGGGTCGATGCTGGCGGTCTTCCATGCTTTCGGCGAGGCACTCGTCTTCTTTGGACGTCCACTTGATGCGCGGCTCGCCCTTCCTGGCATTGGTCCCCGCTTCTTCTTTTTCCCTTTCCTCGCCGGCGCCGGCTCCACCTCCTCCTCCTCTTCCTCCTCCTCCTCCTCCTCCTCAGTGTCGTCGAGCTCGTCACCCATGTCGTCAGTGGTGTCCATTGTGTCATCTTGCACATGGAACCCAGGGGAGGAGGCGGCGGCGACCGCGCCGCTCGTGATGATCTCGTCCATGTCGGCTTTCGTCGCGTCAGGGTTGCCTAAATGTGACGACGAGGCTTGAGAGAAGGGCAGGGCGCCACAGCGTATAGGCGGTGTCGGTGAGGCTGTGTATGCCGGCGGCGAGTAGTTGTATGGGGGTACTGGAGGTTGGCGAACGTGGGCGAGGGAGTGCGCTGGTCGGAGTTCAGACCGGAGGGTGAGGCGCGCGGGTCATGTGAGAAGGTGATGTTGGGGTTGAATCCACCATGCATGCCGCCGTCGGTGTAACCAGGCGAGGGTGCGTCCCCCCAGGGCGGCGGCGGCAGCGAGAAGTTGGCCGGTGATGCGATGCTCTGCTGGCTCCATGCGGCTTGCGAGTCGTGGCCGCCGGGAGGATTCATCATCCCCGCGTGCGACGGCTCTGCCGCCGACGCGGGCGCGGCCTTCTTGGCGTTAAGCCTGTTCCACCGGTCGGTGGTGACAGCCTCCCGGCGCTGAACCTCCACCCTCCACTCGGCGTTCGACATGCCCGGTGGTTTTGCCATCGGCGCCCTCGGCTTCCTCTGCTTCGGCTGGGTGGAATCGGCAGCGGCAGCGGCGTGAGGGGCCGAATACTTCTTTGGCGGGATGGCGGCCGGATGGCGGGGAGCGGGAGAAGAGGGGCAGAAGGGGGGAAGCAATGGGAAATTGGAGGGAAAAGTGGGG
>NC_057795.1:318438869-318442754 GCF_018294505.1 Triticum aestivum
GTGGAGATGCTCTAAGAATCCTAAGCGTTGCTCCAAGTAGATTGTCAAATTGTAGCGGGGGATCAAATGAGAACTTTCTTTACATTTCCTTCGCTTCGTTTTTTTAACCGAGCAAATGAATAATGATATTGAAGCCGAAAGTCCACTTTCGCTCCCAAGCTCACATGAGCTCGGGTTGAACAGTAAATTTAAAAAAGCCAATTCTTTTTTTTGGCAAACTTCAACAATGTTTTTGTATGCTTGAAAATTTTCACCATAAAATGAAATTCTGAAGAAAAAAATCATGGCTTCCATGAATGTCCTTTCATGATAATATTTTGCAATTACACCAAAAAATGGTCAAAGTTTATCACAAAAAGTACTCCCTCCGTTCCATAATGTAGTGCCTATAGATTTTTTTAAAGTCAAACCTCACAAACTTTGACCAAGTTTGTGGAGAAAAATATTTACATCTAGAGTGCGAAACGTATATCACTAGATTCATCATAAGATGTAGTTTCACATTATATATTTTTGGTATTGTAAATATAAATATTTTTCTCTACAAACTTGGTCAAAGTTTGTAAAGTTTGACTTCTTAAAAAATCTATAGGCACTACATTATGGAACGGAGGGAGTAGTTTTTTAAATTTGTTTACTATATTTTTTTACTACTCATCAGGGAGCATTTGAGCTCGAGAACAGATACTCCACGTCTAATTGAAGCAAAAAAAAGTATATGTACATACTTTTCTTATGAACCAAACAAAGCTTTATAATAACAAAATATAAAAAAGGGATAGGTATATTTCTCATCCTTGAACTCTCTCGAAAGTATAGAAATGGTCCCTCAACTCTAAAACCAGCAAAAATTAGTCCTTGAACTTTGAAAACCGGATTAGTTTGGTCCTTTTGACTCAACAAAAGCAGTTTTCATGCTGAGTTGGCGTGGTTTTGACCCAGCATTGCCAACGTGGCAATCTTCTTCCTTCCCATCTTTAAGCTCAGCTGAGCATTTCGACGAGCAGTTGGCGTGCGCCAAGAAACAGAAGAAGAAGGTGACGTGGAGCTTGCACGTACTGGGTGCAGGCGGCCGGGGAGGTGCGGCACGGCGAGGATCGCCGGTGACGCGCACATACCAGCACGCACAAACACACACATGACACCGACCAGCACACACGCACTCGCACATCACATATGCACGCGCACAGACAGACGCGCGCTGGCAGAGGGAGAGAGCACCACCAGGTGCTCCTGGGATCGTCCGCGTGACCATGGCGTAAGTTCGGAGTTGGTTCCAGCGCGGTCGTGGTGGCGATTCTCCGTCGGAAACGAGGTAGGCGAGGAGCTCTGGGGCTCGGGGTGGCTCTGGCCAGCAAATTGTAGGGCTTTTGAATATGTCGGACGATGAGGGCGAGCTCTAGGTGCTCTCACATAGGCGGGCGACTGCGTGCCATGGGCGGCACCCACGGGCACAGTACCGAGGACGACCGCGGCGGGTAGAGGACGACCTGGGCGCGGCCTTGGGTCTCCTGCTAGGCAGGCGTGCTCCAGGAAGGAGCGCCAGCTGCGCTCGATCGAGATGCGCCGGAGATTGAGGTGCTTGGCCCGCGTGCATGCATGCAGCAGCCAGTCGAGTTCTTTCAAACACGAAGTGCAGACTAGCTGTTGGATTAATTCTAGCCGCCGGCACACGCAGGTATACGTTCACGTACGTATTGATTTGGCCCGCCAGAGATGCAAGCGAAACACCGCAAACATGCTGATCCGATCTCGCCAAGAATACACACGCATGCGACGTGTTGCTCCCTGGACTGCACCTTACGCGCCGCTGCATACGATCTGATGCGTGGCCAACGCCGTAAGTGGAGGTGCGCGCGGATGGCCTCCTGTCCAGAAGGTCAGCGGCGTCGCGCCGGGCGCAGGCTGCAGCTCGACGGGCAGGGAGGCCAAGTCACTTGTCTGCCAACGCCACGTCCTGGGTCGCCGAGCTCCTCTAGCCGCTCGAGCGCTTCATCTCCGTGGCATGACCGTCATGGACGAAGCTGTCGGGGTTCTGATCCGACCTCGCTGCGCTCAGGCGTATTGGGGACACTTGGTTATGTGGGCCGTGTTTCGAAAAAATAACATGGACTGTGACGTGGCAGTCAAATCTAAGTGACGTGTCAAGTTTTGGTCAAAACCGTGTCCACGTCAGATGGAAACCACTCGAAGCGGTATGAGGGACTAAACCAATCCGGTTTGAAAAGTTGAGGGATTATGTTTTGCTGATTTTGGAATTCAAGGACTATTTCTATACTTATGAAAGAGTTCAGGGACAAAAAATATACTTATTCCTATAAAAAATAAAAAGGAATTGGGTGCTTTTGATTGTTGAGCAATGTTTTTTTTACGAAACTTCGAGTGTATTGACGAGGAGGGGGAACTACACAAACCATCAACTATCAGTGTTGTTTTTGCATAGGACACTTACTTTTTAGATTTGTTGCACACAAGACCATCTATTGATGTAATTTGTCACAGCAAGCTTGAATCCAACATTTCACTACGTGTACATGATTTCTCGGTGATTTGTTCCCGCTAGTAAATGCTTATGTGGCAAAAAAAGATCTTGACATTAGCTGGCAAATAAAAAATGCCAACATTTATAGTCTTAGTTGCTCATTACAATATATATACACACAGGTTTTGAAGATGCCGGCCATTTTTTGGCTTGGTTTATTCTTTTGAAAATTCAATATTTTAAGAAAAAAATAGTCAAGTATATCATACATGTACCAAGTATTGATCCGGAAAATTTTCGGCATTTTGAACATAGTTTGGGAACATATTAGAAATTTTATTAGGTCTGAGCTTGCTAATGTAGCATATTTTTTTTGGCCACGTGTGCACTTAAAAGAGGGACTCACGTGTTACAAATCATGTGAACATAATGTTTTTTTAGGGGATCATGTGAACATAATCAGTTGATGTATTAGAGCTAAGTGCAACAAATTACACCAATATTTCCATAACAAACCCAGAGAATAGGTGTCATGTGCAAATGCGACCCCAATAGCATTAGCCCATCCGTACGTTGCAGGACGGACGGCAGCGCGCCGCTGCGTCGGACGCTCGCGCGAGCGCACGCAGGGTACGGCGACGCGGCTCTCTCTGCGCGCACCTCCTCTAGCACGAGGAATCCGCATCCGGCCCACGCGGCGTCCGAGCAAGCTCTCTCACATGGTTGCCTGAAAGCGTCAGATAAGGCCGCATCAACCAGTAATGATCGATGCTTAGTTAAATCAAGGCTCGCGCCTGCCTGCATCAGAGTCCGCGCGGGGCCTGACAAGCGAGCGAGATCGATCGCCGTGGCCACCGACCCCGCCACATGGCGGGCCGGCGCGCACGTACGCCCGTCGGGGCTCGCGACCACCGCAGAAAGCTGTGTCGGCCGGAGCTGGCGCACGCGTGCCTCGCCCCGCGCGTGCCCGCAGCGCCCACCGACGCGCGCGGGCAAATTTGACCATTTTGACCTACGGACGAAATCAATTAACGGAATGAACTGGCCGTGAAACTATTTCACAGCCCTAACCTTTTTGTGTAGCGCCCGCCACGACGGCGCCACACCGTACTGTGCAGCGCCTAGTCCGGGAGCGTTGCACACCAGTCCACCGTGGCAGCCCCTGGGCCCGCACCCAGCAGTGCAACGCCTCCGAGCTAGGCGCCACACTTGTAAGGTGCAGCGCCTAGCTCTTAGGCGCTGCAATGTGACTTATCCAGCCACTCGGCTGCCCCCCTCCCCCACCCCCACACCACACACTCCCCCACTCTCCTCCCCCAAGTTTTGCCCCCTTCCCCCCTCTCTCCCCCTCTCAAATCCTCTCCCAAATCCTGCAAATTTGAAAATTTTGTCCGTGGATTTCG
>NC_057795.1:318442823-318524559 GCF_018294505.1 Triticum aestivum
CTTTTCCCCCTTTCCCCCTCTCTCCCCCTCTCAAACCCTCTCCCAAATCTTGCAAATTTGAAGAATTTGTCCGTGGATTTCGAAGTCAAACCCTCCCTCAAGGTAATATTCTCCATTCCCCTTGTTTTGATTCAAGTAAAGTTCCCCATTGCTCATTTGTTGCTTGTTTGGGGAAACCCTAGTTTTGTTTGGATCTAGAGATTTGCATGGAAATGTGAGATGTTTGTTTGCCAATTTCTATGGTTAGGCTTTGTTAGTATGCTAGGGTTATTCTTATGGGTGTTCTTATGTTGGTGCTAGGGCTAGGGTTATGGTTATGGTTATGGTTAGGGTTAGGGTTGTTGTTTGATATATATATTAGGGTTTCTATTCCGTGTTAATCCTTGTATTAGTGCTCATGGAAGCAATGTTACTTTGTGTTATTGCAATGCTTATAGGGATGGGAAGAACATGTGTGTTTGTTCATCATGGGGACAAGGACGCCTTTTTGAAAGGCAATGTAGAACCGGACCCGGATGAGGTTGACATTGTGTTTGATAATAGTCCTAGCTATGCGGAGCTCTTGCAACAAGTTAGGGAAGATTTGAATTGGACGGACCCTAGTGATATCATAGAGTTGGAGGGAAGGCATAATGTTGGTTTTGGAATGCACATCCGTTGAAAGACAATGCGTGTCAACTCGGAGCAACGTTGGGTTGCATACAAGGAGACGGTGGCCGAATCACTAGACAAGGCTCTTGAGTTATTTGCAACGAAGAAGGTTGATTCAAGTTTGCATTTGGACTTGAACCGGAACCCCTCCCCTTTGGTCGCTAGTAGCCCCACACCCTTGAAGCGAGATGAAATTGTTGAACCTCTTTTGACCCAAGAAGTGAGGCCAACATTGAGCCCGTTTACAAACAACCAAGATGAAGCTTTGCAAGAGGACAATAATGAGTATGCGGACGATGACAATGAAGTTGATCTTCATGACAACAATGTGGGTGATCTCGACAAATATCACTTGCAAGAGACAATGGACCCTTCCATCCCTTTTTCCCGTGCATATGCATCGGACTCGGATGACGATGGTCCCGATGAACAAGTTGATGCGGAGGGGTTCACGGTGAAGGAGGCCGAAGCTTTCGAGAAGGTATTTGGTCGGGATCATCGCACTATATTGTTCAAGGATGTTAGTCTCGCGGATGAAGCCGTGGTAGATGGTGGCCAATGTGTACCTCTTGGGGTTAGGCCAAGCTCTTATCGTGATTTGGGAGATGACAAGAACCGCATTGCTAAAGGTTCTAAGTTCGACACCTTCTTGGAATTGAAGATGTGGCTCGACAACTACTCGGTTACGCATTATCGTCCACATAAGGTGGTGCACTTGGACGTCAAAGTGCGCTACACGGTTGCATGTGCATGTGAAGATGAAATATGTCCATGGATTGTGCGTGCAAGACCATGGAAAGGAGGTCCCACTTGGCACGTAGTGAGTTGTGTGCCAACTCACATGTGCCAAGGCAAAAGGGTGGATGGCAAGATTGTGTCCCAAAACCACAAACAACTCACGTCCGAGTTCATCGCTTACAGGCTCTCCAACTCAATATCCACACTTCCAACAATGAGCGTCCAACATGTCATTGACCTTGTGAAAGCCATCTTTCACTACAAGGTGAAGTACGGCAAGGCATGGAAGGCGAAGCAAGCCGCATTTAAGATGTTGTATGGTACTTGGGAGGAAGCATACAACCGAATCCCTAGGTTGTTGCTAGCCATGGCCGCGACAAACCCGGGCATGGTTCATGTGGTCGAGCCTCATGGGCACCAAACATCGGTTCATGAAGGAAGGAAAGTCAGAGTATTTGGCCGTGCTTTTTGGGCATTCGAGCAATGTGTGAGGGCTTTTGAACATTGTAGGCCGGTCATCGCAATTGATGGCACGTGCTCACGAAGCTTGGCTCGTTTTCCAGCCCTAGCTTGCTCCAAAGCAAGCTCCCACTGTATGACATACTTGTTGTGATGCTTGGCCCAATCCTTGATCTTCCGCTGCTTTTTCCTATCCAACCTGCAAGTTAGAAACATAATATTAGTATCATCGAAACCGCCGAGAAGCTGCTAATTGCTCAAGGTTGATTATATCTTACGCGTGTAGCACTATATCCGTGTCCACAAACTCCGGCGGGTGTGGCATGAACAAACCAAACTGACGGTACACCCGATGTGGCATGTGAAGCTCAACCGCCCAGTTGCATATGAGTGGACACCGCATATGCCAGAGATCCCTATCCCTAGTGCACATCGGATTCAGCATGAACTCTATAGGGTTCCCAAAACTCTCTCCTGTTCCATAAGGTTCCCATACAACCTACAAAATTGGATAGAATGAAAAATTGATATCGACTTACGATGGAAGCATGATAATAACTTATGCAATGTCAATTCATCTGCTCAGGCGTGATCGCGTCCATCTCGCTCCTGTACAGCTTGTACATGACCGAGGGATCATCCGTCATCTCATTTAACACATCCCACTTGTAAGCCCAAGTCGGGTGCCGTAGTGGGTCGTCTTTCTCGTCCCAATCCTCGAACTTCACGGTCTTCGGTCGTCCAACCGGCAAACGCTCCCAGCTCCATATGGAAAGTGCGAGCAAACAACCACCAATACCTCCAGATAGCCTACAACAGGCTTCGTCCAACTGCACATAAAAGAGAACATGGTTGAATTAAAAGCAAGATCGCATTCATAATGTACCAATGAATTGAAACAGAAACAACTTCATACCTATCTATACAAGTAAGCCAGTGTCGCCGAACCCCAACTCCATTTGCTATCGAAGACGGTCAACGCCTTGAGCCACATCCATGGAGCATTCTTGCCTGTGCCATCAGCAAACATACTCCTGGATAACACATACCACATGTAGACACGAGCATATGTCTTCACCGTGTCCTCATTAGCATCCTCAGGACAATTACTGAAGTTCGATACAATCCACGTGAAAGTAGCACCGGCTGCGACTCTTTCCTTCTTCTTGCCTTCTACTTCTGGTTCCCGCGGCTCCGGAGGAACCATACCGATAAGGGCAAACATTTGCTCGCGCCACCCATCAGAATCGGTGCTCATACATAGAGGTTTCCCATCGATAGCAAGACCGGTGATCATAGCTATATCCTGGAGCGTCAGGGTCGTCTCCCCGGTCCGAAGATGGAAAGTGTGTGTCTCCGGCCTCCAATGATCAATAAGCGCGGTGAGTGCTGGAGCATTGTTGGGTGGCGTCGACCTGCTGACCAACTGAATGAAAGGGAGAAGTCCTGTCTCCCTAACATACGGCGTGTACTGCTCATCATAGCGCATCCACCCAAGGTTGACCCCGTGATCCCGATGCTTCAGAGGTGCAAGATCCTACAAGAAAACAAACAAATCATTACATATGGGGGTATGTGTTTGAAAAAAAACACGAAATTCATAACACCGGCAACTTTCATTATTACCTGCTGCTTCACCGACATAGTGTATGACCGGTGTTGTAGATCCCAATGATCATTGAGAAGCCAAACCATCCTAGCAATTTGCAAGAAAGCTTTCTTGTCAACACGATTATCTTTTGAATACAAAAAAACTAAAGTAGGCCTACTAGATGCAACCATACCAATCTATGTATCCAACCATATCAAATCAAACATAACTAATAAAAAAGGGTTCCACAAATAACTAGGCCTACTTCATACAAATAACTTTTCCATAAACTATGCCTACTTCATACAAATAACTTCTCCATAAACTATGCCTACTTCATAAAAATAACTCTTCCATAAACTAAACTAGGGTTCCACAAATCAAACAAACAAGGGTTCCCCAAATCAATACATACAAAGTTCTAATACATGCAAGATTCAAATCTAATCTAATCAAACAAGGATTCCCCAAATCTTCAAAATATCATATTTTCTATGGATAGAAAGAAGGGGATCGGAAGAGAGTACCTTTTTAGGATGGATTGGTGAAGAAATGCACGGACCAAATCGTCGGATCTGAATGATTTGGGAGAGGGGATTGAGAGGGGGAGAGGAGGAACCCGCCGCGCCGCTGCTTCTGTTACTTCAAAACCGAACGAATGGGTTGGGTGGGGGAGGGGGAGCGGGCGGCTGGCGTCTAAGTCACCGTGCAGCGCCTACGGGCTGGGCGCTGCACTTTACAAGTGTGGCGCCTAGCTCGGAGGCGTTGCACTGCTGGGTGCGGGCCCAGGGGCTGCCACGGTGGACTAGAGTGCAACGCCCCCGGGCTAGGCGCTGCACCGTAGGGTGTGGCGCCGTCGTGGTGGGCGCTACACAAAAAGGTTAGAGCTGTGAAATAGTTTCACGGTCAGTTCATTCCGTGAATTGATTTCGTCCATAGGTCAAAATGGTCAAATTTGCCACGCCCGCGCTCTCCCCGTCAATTATCCCACTCAGTTCAGAGGCCTCAAAGCGATCCCCGGCGCCGCGCGGGGCTTTGCGCTGAAACCCTGTCCATGTCGGCACATCGTCTGATTGGTGGTCTATTGTAGCAGTGGGTTTCGAGATGATGGTCAAATCTTTTTGTTTGCTCATCTCAACATATGCTGTCTCGTGCGAGCCACCACCCGTACGTGTGCTTCGAGTCGTGCCGCGCGCAGTTTCACAAGGCGGAACATCCTATACTACGATTGAAACGAAAATCAGCAACTAGGATACTCAGAAAGTTGGGCAGTAGCCGGTTCCTGTAACGAGGCCACGGAAATTTAGCTGCATTGAGCAACACGAATGTTCCACTTTCACAAAATGGTACTCCCCCGATTCATATTACTTATCACTCAAATGGATGTATCATCCAGTTGATCGACAAGTAATATGGATCGAAGGGAGTAAAAAAAGTCTGCCTATGTGCCAGTCGACTGATTGTTTTTGTGGTCAGTCACTTTCTTTTTTACGTAGGATTCATTCTTTGGGGCAATGCTTTGCTTGGCCGCGGATACATGCATGCATGCATTCAAGCAATTGTTCGCATGTCATGCATTATGATGGTGGGTCCTATGTATATGCATGCATTCAAACTCTGGATGGAAATAAGTACATGCATCACACATAAAGTGCACACACACATTTTTATAAGTTATCAGTATATTAACAAAATTAATATAATGAAGTTTTGTAAGCAAGATTATATATTAGTAGCATCGGTACTAAAATAAAGAAAGTAAAAAAAAACATGCACATAACATTACATTTGAATCACACTTCGGTATTGAGGGAGTAATACGCAAAAACTAAACATATAATAGTGCAATTTTCACAGTCTAGTATAGTTTACACACATATTGTATAGTACTTGCATGTATACTTACACAGGAAAAAAAATGAAAAGAGAAGTTGTCTAAGAAATAATGAATTAGCGGCATTAGTATTCCCTTTTAAAAAGAAAAAAATGGCAAAATTTGCACGCATTTATACATAAATTAATTTTTTTATAACATGCAAGAATAAACATATAATAGTGGAATGATATCGGTATTGCCTCTAAAGAAAGAAAATGAAATAAGATAAAAACAAAATCAAAATCAAAATCAAAATACTGAAGTTTTCTATGAAAGAATGAAACCCTTTAAGAAGAAAGAAAATGAAAAGAAACTAAAACAAAATCAAAATAATAAAGTTTTCTAAGGAATAATGAACCCCTTTTAGAAAAAAGAAAAAGAGAAAAAAATTGCACACGTTTGCACTGAAGTTGCACTTTTAGTAATATGCAAACAACGAACATATCACATATAATATTGCAATTTTGCACTGTACTATAATTTTTACACATGTTGTATAGTACTTGCATGTATACTTATTTAAACCCACAAAAATATAATATTTTCTAAACAAGAATGAAGTAGTAGCATTGGTACCACCCTTTAAAAAGAAAGGAATAAAAATAAATCATGATAAAATTTGCACATAAATTGCACTTTTTATAGCTATGCAAGAATTAACATATACTAATAGAATTTACATAAAACATAAGTTTCAAAGAAGGAATGAATTAGTGTCATTGGTATTACCCTTAAATACGAGAGAAAGTGAAATAAAAACTTAAAACCAAAATTTCGTGAAGATTAGTACAAAACTTGCACTTTTTATGTAAGAAGAAACATATAGTACTGAAAATTACATACTCTAATATAATGTATACATGTAGTACTTGTGTGCATATATTTACACACACTCAACATCCAAAAAAAGCATAAAGAAAAAAGATAACTCGACAAAAAACAAAAGCTAAAACCCACAATAAACAAAAAATAACCAATAAAAGTAAAGAAAAAAAGAAAAGGAAAAACACATAGAAACAGAAAACTGGAATGAAAAAATAAAGAAAAAATACCCACAAAAGAAAAAATGAATATGTGGCATTGGTATTTGTTGGGGAACATAGTAATTTCAAAAAATTTCCTACGCACACGCAAGATCATGGTGATGCATAGCAACGAGAGGGGAGAGTGTTGTCCACGTACCCTCGTAGACCGTAAGCGGAAGCGTTATGACAACGCGGTTGATGTAGTCGTACGTCTTCACGATCCGACTGATCCAAGCACCGAACGTACGGCACCTCCGAGTTCAGCACACGTTCAGCTCGATGACGATCCCCGGACTCCGATCTAGCAGGGTTTCGGGGATGAGTTCCGTCAGCACGACGGCGTGGTGACGATGATGATGTTCTACCAACGCAGGGCTTCGCCTAAGCACCGCAACGATATGACCGAGGTGGAATATGGTGGAGGGGGGCACCGCACACGGCTAAGGAACGATCATGAAGATCAACTTGTGTGTTCTAGGGTGCCCCCTGCCCCCGTATATAAAGGAGGGAGGGGGGAGGTGCGGCTGGCCCCCTAGGGGTGCGCCTGGAGGAGTCCTACTCCCACCGGGAGTAGGACTCCCCCCTCTTGCCTTGGTGGAGAAGGAAAGGGTGGAGGGGAAAGAGGAAAGGGGGGCGCCGCCCCTCCCCCCTTCCTTGTCCTATTCGGACTAGGGGGGAGGGGGCGTGCGGCCTGCCCTGGCCGGCCCTCCTCTTTTCCCTCATGTGCCACTAAGGCCCATTAACCCCCGGGAGGGTTCCGGTAACCCCCCGGTGTTCCGGTAAAATCCCGATTTCACCCGGAACCATTCCGATATCCAAATATAGGCTTCCAATATATCAATCTTTATGTCTAGACCATTTCGAGACTCCTCGTCATGTCCGTGATCACATACGGGACTCCGAGAAATCATCTGTACATCAAAACTTACAAACTCATAATAAAACTATCATCGTAACGTTAAGCGTGCGGACCCTACGGGTTCGAGAACTATGTAGACATGACCTAGAACTATTCTCGGTCAATAACCAATAGCGGAACCTGGATGCTCATATTGGCTCCTACATATTCTACGAAGATCTTTATCGGTCAAACCGCATAACAACATACGTTGTTCCCTTTGTCATCGGTATGTTACTTGCCCGAGATTCGATCGTCGGTATCCAATACCTAGTTCAATCTCGTTACCGGCAAGTCTCTTTACTCGTTATGTAATGCATCATTCCGTAACTAACTCATTAGCTACATTGCTTGCAAGGCTTATAGTGATGTGCATTACTAAGAGGGCCCAGAGATACCTCTCCGACAATCGGAGTGACAAAACCTAATCTCGAAATACGCCAACCCAACATGTACCTTCGGAGACACCTATGGAGCTCCTTTATAATCACCCAGTTACGTTGTGATATTTGGTAGCACACAAAGTGTTCCTTCGGTAAACGGGAGTTGCATAATCTCATAGTTACAGGAACATGTATAAGTCATCAAGAAAGCAATAGCAACATACTAAACGATCAAGTGCTAGGCTAACGGAATGGGTCATGTCAATCACATCATTCTCCTAATGATGTGATCCAGTTAATCAAATAACAACTCATGTCTATGGTTAGGAAACTTAAACATCTTTGATTAACGAGCTAGTCAAGTAGAGGCATACTAGTGACACTATGTTTGTCTATGTAGTCACACATGTATTATGTTTCCGGTTAATACAATTCTAGCATGAATAATAAACATTTATCATGAAATAAGGAAATAAATAATAACTTTGTTATTGCCTCTAGGGCATATTTCCTCCAATCTCCCACTTGCACTAGAGTCATAATGTAGTTCACATCGCCATGTGATTTAACACGAATATTCATATCTGTATATGATTAACACCTATAGTTCACATCATCATGTGACAAACACCCAAAGGGTTTACTAGAGTCAATAATCTAGTTCACATCGCTATGTGATTAACACCCAAAGAGTACTAAGGTGTGATCATGTTTTGCTCGTGAGAGAAGCTTAGTCAACGAGTCTGTCACATTCAGAGCCGTATGTATTTTGCAAATATTCTATGTCTACAATGCTTTGCACGGAGCTACTCTAGCTAATTGCTCCCACTTTCAATATGTATCCAGATTGAGACTTAGAGTCATCTAGATCAGTGTAAAAGCTTGTATCGTTGTAACTTTTACGATGAGCTCTTTTATCACTTCCATTATCGAGAAATATCTCCTTAGTTCTCACTAGGGATATTCTTGACCGCTGTCCAGTGATCTACTCTTAGATCAAAATTGTATTCCTTTGTCAAACTCAGAGCAAGGTATACAATAGGTCTGGTTCACAGCATAGCATACTTTATAGAACCTATGACTGAGGCATAGGGAATGACTTTTCATTCTCTTTCTATTTTCTGCCATGGTCGGGTCTTGAGTCTTACTCAACTTCACACCTTTGCATCACAGGCAAGAACTCCTTCTTTGACTGTTCCATTTTGAACTATTCAAAAATTTATCAAGGTATGTACTCATTGAAAAATCTTATCAAGCGTCTTGATCTATCTATATAGATCTTGATGCTCAATGTGTAAGCAGCTTCACTGAGGTCTTGCTTTGAAAAACTCCTTTTCAAGTATCCTTTCATGCTATCCAGAATTTATATATCATTTCCAATCAACAATATGTCATCCACATATAATATTAGAAATGCTACAGAGCTCCCACTCACTTTCTTGTAAATACAGGCTTCTCAAAAAGTTTGTATAAAACCATATGCTTTGATCAACTCATCAAAGCGTACATTCCAACTCCGACAGGCTTGCACCAGTCCGTAAATGGATCGCTGGAGCTTGCACACTTTGTTAGCACCTTTTGGATCGACAAAACCTTTTGGTTGCATCATATACAACTCTTCTTCCAGAAATCCATTCAAGAATGCAGTTTTGACATCCATTTGCCAAATTTCATAATCATAAAATGCAGCAATTGCTAACATGATTCAGACAGACTTAAGCATGGCTACGGGTGAGAAAGTCTCATCGTAGTCAACCCCTTGAACTTCTCGAAAACCTTTCGCAACAAGTTGAGATTTATAGACAGTTACATTACCATCAACGTCAGTCTTCTTCTTAAAAATCCATTTATTCTCAATGGCTTGCTGATCATCGGGCAAGTCAATCAAAGTCCATACTTTGTTTTCATACATGGATCCCATCTCATATTTCATGGCCTCCAGCCATTTTGCGGAATCTGGGCTCATCATCGCTTCCTCATAGTTCGTAGGTTTATCATGGTCTAGTAACATGACTTTCAGAACAGGATTACCATACCACTCTGGTGCGGACCGTACTCTGGAAGACCTACGAGGTTCTGTAGTAACTTGATCAGAAGTTTCATGATCATCATCATTAGCTTCCTCACTAATTGGTGTAGGAATCACTGGAACCGATTTCAGTGATGAACTATTTTCCAATTCAGGATAAGGTACAGTTACCTCATCAAGTTCTACTTTCCTCCCACTCACTTCTTTCGAGAGAAACTCCTTCTCTAGAAAGGATCCGAATTTAGCAAAAATCTTGCCCTCAGATCTGTGATAGAAGGTGTACCCAATAGTCTCTTTTGGGTATTCTATGAAGATGCACTTCTCCAATTTGGGTTTGAGCTTACCAGGATGAAACTTTTTCACACAAGCATCGCAGCCCCAAACTTTAAGAAACGACAACTTGGGTTTCTTGGTAAACCACAGTTCATGTGTTGTCGTCTCAACGGATTTAGATGGTGCCCTTTTAACGTGAATGCAGCTGTCTCTAATGCATAACCCCAAAACAATAGTGGTAAATCAGTAAGAGACATCATAGATCGCACCATATCCAATAAAAAGCGGTTACGACGTTCAGACACACCATAGCGTTGTGGTGTTCCAGGTGGCGTGAACTGTGAAGTTATTCCACATTGTTTTAATTGAAGACCAAACTCGTAACTCAAACATTCGTCTCCGCGATCAGATCGCAGAAACTTTATTTTCTTGTTATGATGATCTTTCCACTTCACTCTGAAATTCTTTGAACCTTTCAACTATTTCAGACTTATGTTTCATCAAGTAGATATACCCATATCTGCTCAAATCATCTTGTGAAGGTCAGAAAATAATGATACTTGCCACGAGCATCAACACTCATTGGATCGCATACATCGGTATGTATTATTTCCAATAGGTCAGTAGCTTGTTCCATTGTTCCGGAGAACGGAGTTTTAGTCATCTTGCCCAAAAGGCACGGTTCGCAAGCATCAAATGATTCATAACCAAGTGATTCCGAAAATCCATCTTTATGGAGTTTCTTCATGCGCTTTACACCGATATGACCCAAACGGCAGTGCCACAAATAAGTTGCACTATCATTATTAACTTTGCATCTTTTGGCATCAATATTATGAATATGTGTATCACTACGATCGAGATCCAACAAACTACTTTCATTGGGTGTATAACCATCGAAGGTCTTATTCTTGTAAACAAAATAACAATTATTCTTTAGCTTCAAATGAATAACCGTATCGCAATAAACATGATCAAATCATATTCATGCTCAACGCAAATGCTAAATAACATTTATTTAGGTTTAACACCAATCTCGAAAATATAGGGAGTGTGTGATGATGATCATATCAATCTTGGAACTATTTCCAACACTCATCGTCACTTCCCCTCAACTAGTTTCTGTTTATTATGTAACTCCTGTTTCGAGTTACTAATCTTAGCAACCAAACAAGTATCAAATACTCAGGGGCTACTATAAACACTAGTAAGGCACACATCAAACACCTCTATATCAAATATACCCTTGTTCACTTTGCCATCCTTCTTATCCACCAAATATTTAGGGCATTTCCGCTTCCAGTGACCATTTCCTTTGTAGTGTAAGCACTCAGTTTCAGGCTTTGGTCCAACTTTGGTCTTCTTCACGGGAGTGACAACTTGTTTGCCATTCTACTTGAAGTTTCCCTTTCTTTCCCTTTGCCCTTTTCTTGAAACTAGTGATCTTTGTCAATCATCAACACTTGATGCTCTTTCTTGATTTCTACCTTCGTCGATTTCAACATCACGAAGAGCTCGGGAATCGTTTACGTCATCCCTTGCATACTATAGTTCATCACGAAGTTCTAGTAACTTAGTGATGGTGACTAGAGAATTCTGTCAATCACTATCTTATCTAGAAGATTAACTCCCACTTGATTCAAGCGATTGAAGTACACAGACAATCTAAGCACATGCTCCCTAGTTGAGCGATTCTCCTCCATCTTTTAGCTATAGAACTTGTTGGAGACTTCATATCTCTCAACTCGTGTATTTGCTTGAAATATCAACTTCAATTTCTAGAACATCTCATATGGTCCATGACGTTCAAAACGTCCTTGAAGTCCCGATTCTAAGCCGTTAAGCATGGTGCACTAAACTATTAAGTAGTCATCATATTGAGCTAGCCAAACGTTGATAACGTCTGCATCTGCTCCTGCAATAGGTTTGTCACCTAGCGGTGCATCAAGGACATAATTCTTCTGTGCAGCAATGAGGATAAACCTCAGATCACGGATCCAATCCACATCATTGCTACTAACATCTTTCAACACAGTTTTCTCTAGGAACATATCAAATAAACATATGAAAGCAACAACGCGAGCTATTGATCTATAACATAGTTTGCAAAATACTACCAGGACTAAGTTCATGATAAATTAAAGTTCAATTAATCATATTACTAAGAACTCCCACTTAGACAGACATCTCTCTAGTCATCTAAGTGATCACGTGATCCAAATCAACTAAACCATGTCCGATCATCATGTGAGATGGAGTAGTTTCAATGGTGAACATCACTATGTTGATCATATCTACTATATGATTCACGTTCGACCTTTCGGTCTCCGTGTTCCGAGGCCATATCTGTTATATGCTAGGCTCGTCAAGTTTAACCTGAGTATTCTGCGTGTGCAACTGTTTTGCACCCGTTGTATTTGAACGTAGAGCCTATCACACCCGACCATCATGTGGTGTCTCAGCACGAAGAACTTTCGCAACGGTGCATACTCAGGGAGAACACTTCTTGATAATTTTAGTGAGAGATCATCTTAAAATGCTACCGTCAATCAAAGTAAGATAAGATGCATAAAGGATAAACATCACATGCAATCAATATAAGTGATATGATATGGCCATCATCATCTTGTGCTTGTGATATCCATCTCCGAAGCACCGTCGTGATCACCATCGTCACCGGCGCGACACCTTGATCTCCATCGTAGCATCGTTGTCGTTACGCCATCTATTGCTTCTACGACTATCGCTACCGCTTAGTGATAAAGTAAAGCAATTACAGGGCGTTTACATTTCATACAATAAAGTGACAACCATATGGCTCCTGCCAGTTGCCGATAACTTCGGTTACAAAACATGATCATCTCATACAATAAAATATAGCATCACGTCTTGACCATATCACATCACAACATGCCCTGCAAAAACAAGTTAGACGTCCTCTACTTTGTTGTTGCAAATTTTACGTGGCTGCTACGGGCTGAGCAAGAACCGTTCTTACCTATGCATCAAAACCACAATGATAGTTCGTCAAGTTAGTGTTGTTTTAACCTTCTCAAGGACCAGGCGTAGCCACACTCGGTTCAACTAAAGTTGGAGAAACTGGCACCCGCTAGTCACATGTGTGCAAAGCACGGCAGTAAAACCAGTCTCGCGTAAGCGTACGCGTAATGTCGGTCCGGGCCGCTTCATTCAACAATACCGCCGAACCAAAGTATGACATGCTGAGCAGTATGACTTGTATCGCCCACAACTCACTTGTGTTCTACTCATGCATATAACATCAACGCATAAAACCTGGCTCTGATACCACTGTTGAGGAACGTAGTAATTTCAAAAAAATTCCTACGCACACGCAAGATCATGGTGACGCATAGCAACGAGAGGGGAGAGTGTTGTCCACGTACCCTCGTAGAACATAAGCGGAAGCATTATGACAACGCGGTTGATGTAGTCGTACGTCTTCATGATCTGACCGATCCAAGCACCGAACGTACGGCACCTCCGAGTTCAACAATCGTTCAGCTCGATGACGATCCCCGGACTCCAATCCAGCAGGGTTTCGGGGATGAGTTCCGTCAGCACGACGGCGTGGTGACGATGATGATGTTCTACCGGCGCAGGGCTTCGCCTAAGCACCGCAACGATATGACTGAGGTGGAATATGGTGGGGGGGGCACCGCACACGGCTAAGGAACGATCACGAAGATCAACTTGTGTGTTCTAGGGTGCCCCCCTGCCCCCGTATATAAAGGAGGGAGGGGGGAGGTGTGGCCGGCCCCCTAGGGGTGCGCCTGGAGGAGTCCTACTCCCACCGGGAGTAGGACTCCCCCCCTCTTGCCTTGGTGGAGAAGGAAAGGGGGAGGGGAAAGAGGAAAGAGGGGCGCCCCCCTTCCTTGTCCTATTCGGACTAGGGGGGAGGGGGCGCGCGGCCTGCCCTGGCCGGCCCTCCTCTTTTCCCTCATGGCCTACTAAGGCCCATTAACCCTCGGGAGGGTTCCGGTAACCCCCCGGTGTTCCGGTAAAATCCCGATTTCACCCGGAACCATTCCGATATCCAAATATAGGCTTCCAATATATCAATATTTATGTCTCGACCATTTCGAGACTCCTCGTCATGTCTGTGATCACATCCGGGACTCCGAACAATCTTTGGTACATCAAAACTTATAAACTCATAATAAAACTGTCATCATAACGTTAAGTGTGCGGACCCTACGGGTTCGAGAACTATGTAGACATGACCTAGAACTATTCTCGGTCAATAACCAATAGCGGAACCTGGATGCTCATATTGGCTCCTACATATTCTACGAAGATCTTTATCGGTCAAACCGCATAACAACATACGTTGTTCCCTTTATCATCGGTATGTTACTTGCCCGAGATTCGATCGTCGGTATCCAATACCTAGTTCAATCTCGTTACCGGCAAGTCTCTTTACTCGTTATGTAATGCATCATTCCGTAACTAACTCATTAGCTACATTGCTTGCAAGGCTTATAGTGATGTGCATTACCGAGAGGGCCCAGAGATACCTCTCCGACAATCGGAGTGACAAAACCTAATCTCGAAATACGCCAACCCAACATGTACCTTCGGAGACACCTGTAGAGCTCCTTTATAATCACCCAGTTACGTTGTGATGTTTGGTAGCACACAAAGTGTTCCTCCGATAAACGGGAGTTGCATAATCTCATAGTTACAGGAACATGTATAAGTCATGAAGAAAGCAATAGCAACATACTAAACGATCAAGTGCTAGGCTAACGGAATGGGTCATGTCAATCACATCATTCTCCTAATGATGTGATCCCGTTAATCAAATAACAACTCATGTCTATGGTTAGGAAACTTAACCATCTTTGATTAACGAGCTAGTCAAGTAGAGGCATACTAGTGACACTATGTTTGTCTATGTATTCACACATGTATTATTTTTCCGATTAATACAATTCTAGCATGCATAGTAAACAATTAGCATGAAATAGGGAAATAAATAATAACTTTATTATTGCCTCTAGGGCATATTTCCTTCAGTATTACCATTTAAGAACAAAAAAGGGAAAAAGAATCTAAAACAAACACTAACAAAATTTGCATGAAATATACATAAAAATAGCTTTGCTTAAAAATATGCAAGAATAGTCATAAAATCATGAAATTTCGGCACATATTATATGGTGTTTGTATGTATATAATTACACTCAGCCAAAAATCCACTAAAACAAAAAAATAATCAATAAAGAAAAGAAAAAAGAAAAATAAAAACGCAACCCAGAAGAACAAAAACGAGCCCAAGAAGCAATTCGACTAACCCAAAATAGGGGCTAATCGATTCCACACAGCCCACAGCAAAATTAAACAGAAAACAACAACAACACATATCTCAAAGCACATCCAACAAACAGAAAATCGATTGACCACAAAATGAAAAGTCAGCTGACTGAAATGTAGCTAAAGTGGTAAAAAAAATCGACAGTTCTAAATTGTTTTCAACCGAAAATGAAAATAAGTAAACCGGAGGAGCAAAGACACATAGTCACTTTGAGCGTTAACACTACGTACTGGTAAGCTATCCAGCCTCCATCTTGACATCAAGATGCATGCAGTGGCTATCTATTTATTCACAGTTTTTCGCTATACTAAGTTATACCTGACCAAATACGGCTATTAGCCTCCACTATTGTCCTTCACATGGCACGAGCTTCATATATAATTCTATTTTTTCTCTCAGACAATAAACCCAACCTTTTATTTCACATTTGCTAAATTAAATCGTCCATATCTTTTAGACCATAAATTTATTTTTGAAATAATTTATATATTTGAACTCCTATGGCCAAGATCTTTAGAACTAGACCAACCTTAAATACCTTTTGAACACGTTTAAATTTCAGCCTTTCACATTCCATGTGTTAAATAAACATATTTTGCTAGAAAAATATGAACCAAACCTATTTCAACAGAAATATGTGAAACCAACATATTTCCCTATAAACTTATTTAACCCAAATATGAACCTGAAATATCAATTTGTGAAATTGATTATTTAGAAGTGTAACCATTTATTTCAAAGAGTGAAATATATTATTTCAAAATGTGCAATCGAAATAGATTTGATTTTTGTGGAATTGGCCAGTGGGAAATGAAAAGTAGGTTCTGGAAGTGAAAAATAATACGAACTGAAATGTTAACTTGTGAAAGTAATTACTTAAAAAATGTGTAACAATTTATTTAAAAGAGTGAAATATGTTAGTTCAAAAATATGCACTTGAAATAGATGTGATTTTTATGAAATAAACCAGTGTAAAGTGAAATGTAGGTTCTAAAAGTGAAAAACAATATGAAACTGAAATGTCAACTTGTGAAACGAATTATTTGGAAATGTGTAACAACTTATTTCAAAAGAGTGAAATATTTTATTTCACAAATGTTTGAATGGAATAGATGTGTTTTTTCCGAAACAAGTGTGTGGAAAGTGAAATGTAGGTTCTAAAACTGAAAGCAATATGAAACTGAAATATCAATTTGTGAGACTGATTATTTGGAAATATGTAACGGTTAATTTCAAAAGATTGAAATATGTTATTCCAAAAGAGTGAAATATGTTATTCGGAAGGTTTCAAGCGAGTGAAATTATATGAAATATTTGAAAGTGATATTTGTAAAATTAATACTTGCGACATAAGTTATTAGTGAAATATTTAAACTATAACTTGAAATATATTTTTTGAAAATGGTTGAAATAGTTTTTTAAATATATGTTAATTGTGTTAAATTGGTTGATATAAATATATAATTAATTGACTAAGCACAACAATTTAAATCATAAAGACTGGAAGCTTGGGTTGTTGCTACTACGTGCGGGAGAACATGTCACATGGTGTGGCCATGTTGTGGTAGGGCATGAGCAGCAATATGAAGATGAAAAGTCTAGGACGGAAGAGCAATACAAAGATAGTTGTCCCATAGAGTGCTAGATTATAGCTCCCTATTGGATCCCACCTTACGCGTACATACCGTCACCGCTCAAATTTTCCCGGTCGAAGCAAAGGCAACGGGGTCGCAATAACCATGTTTGATCTTCTTTTTTGAGCTAATAATATGATATGTGATACAAAAACTTGAAGCCCATGTTGCGATTTAGTGCAAAAAAAATTCTAAAGTGTTGCACTAGGTACACAAACTTGGCACGGATGCGACGAAAAGGCCATTGGCCAATCACTGCACGCCATTTGGCAGCCACATCGCTTGTGTTTGTCAACTTGGTGATGCATTAACGGCCGCTGCAATCTTGCTGATACGTCCTCACCATTTGCGTGAATGAATACGCGGTACTTAGAAATGTGCTCTATGCAGCTTGGACGACGTTGTTTACATTTTGCGATCTCCTCCTCCCCTGTTTGTTTAGGACCATGTACGCGGGGACACATATCCCCCTTTCCACTCCCTCAAATCCCTTGGTGGACCTTCATGTGTGTGCTCATCCCATCCTCGGCATGTCTGCCACTAGCACTTCCTTGTCCGGCCGGTGGCCCCGTTCCCCAACAATTCCCATCATGCAGTGCCCCGACTAGGGCGGCGAGGTGAAGCTGCTCGCTTCACGAACGTATTGAGCATGGAGGCTGGCTCTTCTACAAGTGTGACGGTGATGGAGTAAGCCATCGACGCCGATCCCATTCGTTCTTGTCTTGGTTGTTGTCCATGATTTGTAATATATATTGAATTAAGTGACCTAGTTATAGAACTGCAACATCACTGTAAATTATTGCATTGTCAGTTGGATTACATGAGGTATTTGCTTTACCCAAAATATCTCGTAGGTAGTCTTGTTGTTGATGCACTTTGTTGTGCTGAAGAAAATAGGGGAGAACTAGAGCAGAAAGAGGAGAAAGCTCATATAACTTGGAAAACTTCTGCTGAAGTGGTAAAAGTGCCACAATGCAGGAATCAACAACCTTCTGAGAGGTAAACCTAGAGATGCTAGAATGTTTAAGGTATGAGTCTTTATTAATGTTAGGGGGAGATATGTTGCTTGTGTTGTTGTTGGTTTAGTGTTGTGTGTGATCATGTCCTTTGCAATGATGAAAAAATAATTCCAATTGTGTCCTTTAATGAGTAGTTGTTGGGGAACGCGGTAATTTCAAAAATTCCCTACGATCACGCAAGATCTATCTAGGTGATGCATAGCAATGAGAGGGGAGAGTGTGTCCACGTACCTTCGTAGACCGAAAGCGGAAGTGTTTCAATAACGCGGTTGATGTAGTGAACTTCTTCGCGATCCAACCGATCAAGTACCGAAAGTACGACACCTCCACGTTCAGCACACATTCAGCTCGATGACGTCCCTCGTGCTCTTGATCCAGTTGAGGACGAGGGTGAGTTCCTTCAGCATGACGGTGTGGCGACGGTGATGATGATGTTAACGACACAGGGCTTTGCCTAAGCACTACGATGGTATGATCGAGGTGTGTAACTGTGGAGGGGGGCAACGCACACGGTTAAGAGAAACTTGTGTGTTCTAGGGTGCCCCTGCCCCCGTATATAAAGGAGCAAGGGAGAGGCCGGCCGGCCCCTAGGGGCGCGCCCCAAGATGAGGAGTCCTACTAGGACTTCTCCTAGTCCTAGTAGGATTCCACTTCCAGGGAGAGAGGGGGAAGGAAAGAGAGGGAGAGGGAGTAGGAAAGGGGGGGGCGCCCCCTTCCCTTGTCCTATTCGGACTCAAGGGGGGCGCGCGACCAGCCCTCCTGCTGCCCTCCTCTCTCTCCACTAAGGCCCATGGTGGCCCATTAGTTCCCTCGGGGGGTTCCGGTAACCCCTCCGGCACTCCGGTTTTATCCAAAACTTCCCGGAGCTCTTACGGTGTCCGAATAACATGGTCCAATACATCAATCTTTATGTCTCAACCATTTCGAGACTCCTCATCACGTCTGTGATCTCATCCGGGACTCCGAGCAAACTTCGGTCATCAAAAATACATAACTCATAATACATATCGTCATCGAACGTTAAGCGTGCAGACCCTACGGGTTCGAGAACTATGTAGACATGACCGAGACACATTTCCGGTAAATAACCAATAGCCGAACCTGGATGCTCATATTGGCTCCTACATATTCTACGAAGATCTTTATCGGTCAAACCGCATAACAACATACGTTGTTCCCTTTGTCATCGGTATGCTACTTTCCCGAGATCCGATCGTTGGTATCATCATACCTAGTTCAATCTCGTTACCAGCAAGTCTCTTTACTCGTTCCATAATACTTCATCCCGCAACTAACTCATTAGTCACATTGCTTGCAAGGCTTATAGTGATGAGCAATACCGAGAGGGCCCAGAGATACCTCTCCAAAACACAGAGTGGCAAATCCTAATCTTGATCTATGCCAACCCAACAAACACCTTCGGAGACACATGTAGAGCATCTTTATAATCACCCATTTACGTTGTGACATTCGATAGCACACAAAGTGTTCCTCTGGTATCCGGGAGTTGCAAAATCTCATAGTCTGAGGAACATGTATAAGTCATGAAGAAAGCAGTAATGAAACTATAACGATCATAATGCTAAGCTAATAGATGGATCATGTACATCACATCATTCTCCTAATGATGTGATCCCATTCATAAATTGACAACACATGTCTATGGTTAGGAAACTTAACCATCTTTGATTAACGAGATAGTCAAGTAGAAGCATACTAGGGACACTATGTTTTGTCTATGTATTCACACATGTACTAAGTTTCTGGTTAATACAATTCTAGCATGAATAATAAACATTTATCATGAAAGAAGGAAATAAGTAATAACTTTATTATTGCCTGTAGGGCATATTTCCTTCAGTCTCCCACTTGCACTAGAGTCAATAATCTAGTTCACATCGCCATGTGATTTAACATCAATAGTTCACATCTATATGTGATTAACACCCATAGTTCACATCGCCATGTGACCAACACCCAAAGGGTTTACTAGAGTCAATAATCTAGTTCACATCGCTATGTGATTAACACCCAAAGATTACTAAGGTGTGATCATGTTTTGCTCGTGAGAGAAGTTTAGTCAACGGGTCTGACACATTCAGAGCCGTATGTATTTTGCAAATATTCTATGTCTACAATGCTTTGCATGGAGCTACTCTAGCTAATTGCTCCCACTTTCAATATGTATCCAGATTGAGACTCAGAGTCATCTAGATCGGTGAAAGTGCTTACATCGACGTAATTCTTTACGACGGACTCTTTATCACTTCCACAACCGATAAATATTTCCTTAGTCCTCACTAAGGATAATTTTGACCGCTATACAGTGATCCACTCCTGGATCACTATCGTACCCCTTGCCAAACTCATAGCAAGGAACATAACTGGTCTGGTACATAGCATGGCATACTTTATAGAACCTATGACTGAGGCATAGGGAATGAATTTCATTTTCTTTCTATCTTCTGCCGTGGTCAGGATTTGAGTCTTACTCAATTTTACACCTTGTAATACAGACAAGAACTCCTTCTTTGACTGATCCATTTTGAACTCTTTCAGAAACTTTGTCAAGGTGTGTATTCGTTGAAAAATCTTATCAAGCATCTTGATCTACCTCTATAGATCTTGATGCCCAATATATAAGCAACTTCACTGAGGTCTTTCTTTAATACTCTTATTCAAGTATCCCTTTATGCTATCCAGAAATTCTATATCATTTCCAATCAACAATATGTCATCCACATATAATATTAGAAATGTTATAGAGCTCCCACTCACTTTCTTGTAAATATAGGCTTCTCCAAAAGTATGTATAAAACCATATGCTTTGATCACACTATCAAAGCGTTTATTCCAACTCCGAGAGGCTTGCACCAGTCCATAAATGGATCGCTGGAACTTGCACACTTTGTTAGCACCCTTTGGATCGACAAAACCTTCTGGTTGCATCATATACAACTCTTCTTCCAGAAAACCATTCAGGAATGCAGTTTTGACATCCATCTGCCAAATTTCATAATCCTAAAATGTGGTAAATTGCTAACATGACTCGGACAGACTTAAGCATCGCTACGGGTGAGAAAGTCTCATCGTAGTCAACCCCTTGAACTTGTCGAAAACCTTTCGCAACAAGTCAAGCTTTGTAGACAATAACATTACTGTCAGCGTCAGTCTTCTTCTTGAAGATCCATTTATTTTCTATGGCTTGCCGATCAATGGGCAAATCAACCAAAGTCCACACTTTGTTCTCATACATGGATCCCATCTCAGATTTCATGGCCTCAAGCCATTTTGCGGAATCTGGGCTCATCGTCACTTCCTCGTAGTTCGTAGGTTCACCATGGTCTAGTAACATGACTTCCAGAACAGGATTACCATACTACTCTCGTGCGGATCGCACTCTGGAATACCTACGAGGTTAGGTAGTAACTTGGTCTGAAGTTTCATGATCATCATCATTAGCTTCCTCGCTAATTGGTGTAGGAATCACTGGAACTGATTTCTGTGATGAACTACTTTCCAATAAGGGAGAAGGTACAATTACCTCATCAAGTTCTACTTTCCTCCCACTCACTTCTTTCGAGAGAAACTCCTTCTCTAGAAAGGATCCATTTTTAGAAACAAATATCTTGCCTTCAGATCTGTGATTGAAGGTGTACCCAACAGTTTCCTTTGGGTATCCTATGAAGACACACTTCTCTGATTTGGGTTCGAGCTTATCAGGTTGAAGCTTTTTCACATAAGCATCGCAGCCCCAAATTTTAAGAAACGACAACTTTGGTTTCTTGCCAAACCACAGTTCATAAGGCATCGTCTCAACGGATTTTGATGTTGCCCTATTTAACGTGAATGCAGCTGTCGCTAATGCATAATCCCAAAACAATAGTGGTAAATCGGTAAGAGACATCATAGATCACACCATATCTAATAAAGTGCGGTTACGATGTTCGGACACACCATTACGCTGTGGTGTTCGAGGTGGCGTGAGCTGCGAAACTATTCCACATTGTTTTAAATGAAGGCCAGACTCGTAACTCAAATATTCACCTCCATGATCAGATCGTAGAAACTTTATTTTCTTGTTACAATGATTCTCTACTTCACTCTGAAATTGTTTGAACTTTTCAAATGTTTCAGACTTGTGTATCATTAAGTAGATATACCCATATCTGCTCCAATCAACTGTGAAGGTCAGAAAATAATGATACCTGCCACGAGCCTCAACACTCATTGGACCGCATACATCGGTATGTATTATTTCCAATAAGTCATTAGCTTGTTCCATTGTTTCGTAGAACAGAGTTTTAGTCATCTTGCCCATAAGGCACGGTTCGCAAGTATCAAATGATTCATAATCAAGTGATTCCAAAAGCCCATCATCATGGAGTTTCTTCATGCGCTTTACACCAATATAACCTAAATGGCAGTGCCACAAATATGTTGCACTATCATTATCAATTTTGCATCTTTTGGCGTCAATATTATGAATATGTGTATCACTATGATCAAGATTCAATAAACCATCAACATTGGGTGTATGACCATAGAATGTTTTATTCATGTAAATAGAATAACAATTATTCTCTGTCTTAGATGAATAATTGTATCACAATAAACATGATCTAATCATACTTATGCTCAATGCAAACACCAAATCACATTTATGTAGGGTCAACACTAACCTTGAAAGTATAGGGAGTGTGCGATGATGATCATATCAATCTTGGAACCACTTCCAACACACATCGTCACTTCACCCTCAACTAGTCTCTGTTTATTCTGTAACTCCTGTTTCGAGTTACTAATCTTAGCAACCGAACAAGTATCAAATACCCAGGGGCTACTATGAACACTAGTAAGGTACACATCAATAACCTGTATATCAAATATACTTTTTTTCACTTTGCCATCCTTCTTATCCACCAAATATTCAGGGCATTTCCGCTTCCAGTGACCATTTCCTTTGCAGTAGAAGCACTCAATTTCAGGCTTTGGTCCAGCTTTGGGCTTCTTCACGGGGGTGACAACTTGCTTGTCATTCTACTTGAAGTTCCATTTCTTTCCCTTTGCCCTTTTCTTGAAACTAGTGGTCTTGTCAAGCATCAACACTTGATGCTCTTTCTTGATTTCTACCTTTGTCGATTTCAGCATCACGAAGAGCTCGGGAATCGTTTTCGTCATCCCTTGCATACTATAGTTCATCAGGAAGTTCCAGTAACTTGGTGATGGTGACTAGAGAACTCTGTCAATCACTATCTTATGTGGAAGATTAACTCCCACTTGATTCAAGCGATTGTAGTACCAAGACATTCTAAGTACATGCTCACTAGCTGAGAAATTCTCCTCCATATTTTGTGCGAAGTACTTGTCGGAGTCTCATACCTCTCGACATAGGCATGAGTCTGAAATACCAATTTCATCTCTTGGAACATCTCATATGCTCTGTGGCGTTCAAAACGTTTTTGAAGTCCGGGTTGTAAGCCGTAAAGCATGGTGCACTAAACTATCAAGTAGTCATCATATTGAGCTAGCCAAACGTTCATAATGTCTGCGTCTGGTCTTGCAATATGTCTGTCACCTAGCGGTGCATCAAGGACATAATTCTTCTATGCGGCAATGAGGATAAACCTCAGATCACGGACCCAGTACACATCATTTCTACGTGAGCTATTGATCTACAACATAATTTGCAAAATACTATCACGACTAAGTTCACGATAAAGTAAAGTTCAATTAATCATATTACTTAAGAACTCCCACTTAGATAGACATCCCTCTAGTCATCTAAATGATCACGTGATCCAAATCAACTAAACCATGTCCGATCATCACGTGAGATGGAGTAGTTTTCAATGGTGAACATCACCATGTTGATCATATCTACTATATGATTCACGCTCGACGTTTCGGTCTCCAGTGTTCCGAGGACATATCTTCATATGCTAGGCTCATCAATTTTAACCCGAGTATTTTGCTTGTGCAAAACTGGCTTGCACCCGTTATATGTGAACGTAGAGCTTATCACACGATCATCACGTGGTGTATCGGCATGACAAACTGTAGCAACGGTGCATACTCAGGGAGAACACTTATACCTTGAAATTTAGTAAGGGATCATCTTATAATTCTACCACCGTACTAAGCAAAATAATATCTATAAAAGATAAACATCACATGCAATCAAAATATGTGACATGATATGGCCATCATCATTTTGTGCTCATGATCTCGATCACCGAAGCATCGTCATGATCTCCATCGTCACCGTCTTGACACCTTGATCTCCATCGAAGCATCATTGTCGTATCGCCAACTATTGCTACTATGACTATCACTACCGCTTAGTGATAAAGTAAAGCAATTACATGGCGATTGCATTTCATACAATAAAGTGACAACCATATGGCTCCTGCCAGTTGCAGATAACTTTGTTACAAAATATGATCATCTCATACAACAAATTATATCTCATCATGTCTTGACCATATCACATCTCATCAAGCCCTACAAAAACAAGTTAGACGTCCTCTACTTTGTTGTTGCAAATTTTACGTGGCTGCTACGGGCTTCTAGCAAGAACCGTTCTTACCTACGCATCAAAACCACAATCATTTTTCATCAAGTGTGTTGTTTTAACCTTCAACAAGGACCAGCCGTAGTCAAACTCGATTCAACTAAAGTTGAAGAAACAGACACCCGCCAGCCACCTATGTGCAAAAGCATGTCGGTAGAACCAGTCTCATGAACGCGGTAATGTAATGTCGGTCCGGGCCGCTTCATCCAACAATACCACCAAATCAAAGTAAGGCGTTGGTGGTAAGTAGTATGACTATTATCGCCCACAACTCTTTGTGTTCTACTCGTGCATAAAACATCTACACATAGACCTGGTTCGGATGCCACTGTTGGGAACGCGGTAATTCCAAAATTTCCTACGATCACGCAAGATCTATCTAGGTGATGCATAGCAATCAGAGGGGAGAGTGTGTCCATGTACCCTCGTAGACTGAAAGAGGAAGCGTTTCAATAACGCGGTTAATGTAGTCAAACTTCTTCGCGATCCAACCGATCAAGTACCGAATGTACGACACCTCCGCATTCAGCATACATTCAGCTTGATGACGTCCCTTGTGCTCTTGATCTAGTTGAGGACGAGGGTGAGTTCCGTCAGCACGACGGCGTGGCGATGGTGATGATGATGTTACTGGCACAGGGCTTCGTCTAAGCACTGCAATGGTATGATCGACGTGTGTAACTGTGGAGGGGGGCACCACACACGGTTAAGAGAAACTTGTGTGTTCTAGGGTGCCCCCTGCCCCCGTATATAAAGGAGCAAGGGAGAGGCCGGCGGGCCCCTAGGGGCACGCCCCAAGATGAGGAGTCCTACTAGGACTTCCTAGTCCTAGTAGGATTCCACTTCCAGGGAGAGACGGGGAAGGAAAGAGAGGGAGAGGGAGTAGGAAAGGGGGGGGCCCCTTCCCTTGTCCGATTCGGACTCAAGGGGGGCGCGTGGCCAGCCCTCCTGCTGCCCTCCTCTCTCTCCACTAAGGCCCATGGTGGCCCGTTAGTTCCCCCGGGGGGTTCCGGTAACCCCTCTGGCACTCCGGTTTTATCCAAAACTTCCCGCTCTTCTGGTGTCCGAATAACATGGTACAATATATCAATCTTTATGTCTCGACCATTTCGAGACTCCTTGTTACATCCCTGATCTCATCCGGGACTCCGAACAAACTTTTGTCATCAAAAACACATAACTCATAATACATATCGTCATCGAACGTTAAGCGTGCGGACCCTACGGGTTCGAGAACTATGTAGACATGACCGAGACACATTTCCGGTCAATAACCAATATAGGAACCTGGATGCTCATATTGGTTCCTACATATTCTACGAAGATCTTTATCGGTCAAACCGCATAACAACATACGTTGTTCCCTTTGTCATCGGTATGTTACTTGCCTGAGATCCGATCGTTGGTATCATCATACCTAGTTCTATCTTGTTACCGGAAAGTCTCTTTACTCGTTACATAATACTTCATCCCGCAACTAACTCATTAGTCACATTGCTTGCAAGGCTTATAGTGATCAGCATTACCGAGAGGGCCCAGAGATACCTCTCCGAAACACGGAGTGACAAATCCTAATCTTGATCTATGCCAACCCAACAAACACCTTCGGAGACACCTGTAGACCATCTTTATAATCACCCATTTACGTTGTGACGTTTGATAGCACACAAAGTGTTCCTCCGGTATCCGGGACTTGCAAAATCTCATAGTCTGAGGAACATGTATAAGTCATGAAGAAAGCAGTAGGAATGAAACTATAACGATCATAATGCTAAGCTAACGAATGGGTCATGTCCATCACATCATTCTCCTAATGATGTGATCCCGTTCATAAACTGACACACATGTCTATGGTTAGGAAACTTAACCATCTTTTATTAATGAGCTAGTCTAGTAGAGGCATACTAGGGACACTATGTTTTGTCTATGTATTCACACATGTACTAAGTTTCTGGTTAATACAATTCTAGCATGAATAATAAACATTTATCATGAAATAAGGAAATAAATAATAACTTTATTATGGCCTCTAGGGCATATTTCCTTCAGTAGTACCATATAAAAAGTTTAGGTCGGTGCTGCTATTGTCTTCAGATGATGTATATTTTTGTGTAGATGCGGAGGCAATGACAAAAACTATGTTATGCTATTAGTAAGTGGTGAAAATAATGTTGCCAAAGATAGCAGGGTAGCACATCATTTGGGCACACACATAGGTAATGGAAGACAATGATTTAGACATGCACGTTTGTAGAACCACCAACAACAAACATGATAAAATACTTCAGAATAGCGAGTTTCTGAGATTTGAATAGGAAGTTTATCTTAATATGAACTGGCTTTCTGAAGCTCAATAGGTAATCTTGGAATGTAGGAGGTACCCATCACCTCTAGAAACTACTTGCCTCTTATGCCCGTTGCCAATGTTCTGGTTCTGTTTGTCATCAGGCTTGACCTCATTCATGTGGTTGATAAGGGTCATCACTGGAGGCAACTGAACAACAGGGTGTTGCACCACATCCTTAGGCTTGTTTGACATCATACCGTTGGTACAATCTGTGTAAATCCTTATAAAATTCATGGTATATAATACATATTTTCATTTGCGTCATCCACTAAAATTAGCTTTGTTGGTTTGTCAGAGCTGACACTTTGCCCTGATTTTGAAAGCACAAGTGCTCCCTGGGTGATTTTGGTAATTAATGTCAACACATCTCTTGTTGGACTAATGCTTTTACCTAGTATGTTTCAGATAAGTTCAAAAATGGAGTGGCATGGACTAGAGGATGTGGAATCCCTTCAGGACGCTAAGGACAAAGGATTGGCTCAAGCTCAAAGCACAAGACTCTACATTTTACTTTTAGTGATCCAAGATCACATTGAGTCTATAGGAAAAGCCAATACTATCAAGAGGGCATGAGGTGTTGTTTAATGGCTTGCTTGCTCAAAGTGCTTAGTGATATTCTCCAAAGCCCTCAACCATTTTCTCACATCCACATATGTCCCAAACCAAAAGTCAAACTCGGCCCTACCGAATCTTTCTACCCGGCGCCACCGAGTTCTCATGACATAGCCACTGCCACAAACCCTAGTCATTTCAGTCCCACCAATAGGGATCTCGGTCTCACCGAGATGGGATTGTAATCTCTCTGTATATGTCCATTACCAAAATTGGTCTCACCGAGTTTGTGTAATCGGTCCTACCAAGATTACAATGCAAACTCTCTGTTCCCCTTCGTAACGTTTCAGTCTAACCGAGATGAGCGAATCGGTCCCACCGAGTTTGCCTGACCAACCCTCTGTGTGTCCATTACCAAAATTGGTCTCACCGAGTTTGTGTAATCGGTCTCACCGAGATTACGTTATGCCCTAACCATATCGGTCCCACCGAATTGACATGTCGGTCCCACCGAAAATCCTAACGGTCACATTATTTCCTAAATCGGTCCGACCGAGTTTCACGAGTCGGTCCCACCGAGTTTGGTAAGTTGTGTGTAACGGTTAGATTTTGTGTGGAGGCTATATATACCCCTCCACCCACTCTTCGTTCGTGGAGAGAGCCATCAGAACGTGCCTACACTACCAACATTCATTTTCTGAGAGAGAACCACCTACTCATGTGTTGAGACCAAGATATTCCATTCCTACCACATAAATCTTGATCTCTAGCCTTCCCCAAGTTGCTTTCGACTCAAATATTCTTTACACCAAATCCAAATCCTGTGAGAGAGAGTTGATTGTTGGGGAGACTATCATTTGAAGAACAAGAGCAAGGAGTTCATCATCAACACACCGTTTGTTACTTCTTGGAGAGTGGTGTCTCCTAGATTGGCTAGTTGTCACTTGGGAGCCTCCGTCAAGATTGTGGAGTTGGACCAAGGAGTTTGTAAGGGCAAGGAGATTGCCTACTTCGTGAAGATCTACCCCTAGTGAGGCAAGTCCTTCGTGGGCGATGACCATGGTGGGATAGACAAGGTTGCTTCTTCGTGGACCCTTCGTGGGTGGAGCCCTCCGTGGACTCGCGCAACCGTTACCCTTCGTGGGTTGAAGTCTCCATCAACGTGGATGTACGATAGCACCACCTATCGGAACCACGGCTCAAAAATCTCCGTGTCTCCAAATTGCGTTTACACACTCCAATCCCATCCCTTTACATTCTTGCAATTTGCATGCTTTACTTTCCGCTGCTCATATACTCTTTGCATGCTTGCTTGATATGTATTGTGAATGTTAAACTTGTGCCAAAACTCCACTTCAACTTAAAGAAATTAAAAACTGCAACTTTTCTTGCTTAGTGTCTACTAACCCGCTCTAGACACCTCTTCTCGATCCTTTCAATTGGTATCAGAGCTTTGGTCTATTTTGCTATGGTTTAAACACCATTGGAGGAAGATGGATGAGTCTACTTTGGGGAGTCTTAGACATAGAGTGCCTATACTTGATGGAGAGTACTTTCATGAGTGGAAAAATGAGATGCTTGTGATTTTCAATGAATACCATTTGAACAAGTACATTACTAGCCCTTGTGCACCTCATATTGATCCTATGCATCCCACCCTTGATGAGTCAATTGACATGATTCGCAATCTTAGAACTGTTAAGCTTATCACTAGAGGTTTGCCTAGAAACTTGATTGGATGTTTGCCTACTCTTGAGGGTGCCTACACTATATGGAAGTTTCTTGAGAAACGGTTTCCAAATTATTCCTTGAAAAATCTAGATGAAATTCTCCATAAGTCTATTGCCTTGAGTAAGATGAATTACAATGATCCTAAGTTTGGTGATTGTCTATTTGAGCTTACAAATCTTATGCGTGCCAAAGGAGATATTGGAATTATTAGTGATATTATTTCCGAAGCTATTAAAATTCATAAAGAATATCATTGTCAAACTCATTCTAACGAATCACCCTCTCTAGGAATTGATCCATCACATGATGATATTGAACATGGATACTATGATGAGGATGAGGATAGTGACTTTGATCTTGATGATGCAATGAGACACTTTGATCTTATGGCAAATCTTCGGGGATACATGGCAGGAGGAAAGGAATGGGTTCTTGATAGTGGATGACGGCCCTCGAAAGTATCTTATGGCAAAACTTCACATGACCAGAGATAAAGATATGTTTCATGAGCTTGCTGAAAATGACGGCCCTCGAAAGTATCTCACTTTTGGTGGTAACTCAAAGGGTAAGGTGGTTGGCCTTGGTAAGGTGGCCATCTCACATGATAGCTCCATACAAAATGTCATGCTCGTTGAATCTCTTGGATACAATTTACTTTCAGTATCTAGACTTGCTGATCTCGTTTTCAATGTCCTATTTACCGAAGTAGATTGCCAAGTGTTTCGTAGAGATAATCATAAAATGGTCTTTACCAGTATACGTAGAGGTGATCTTTACATTGTTGACTTCACTAAAAAGGCCCAACCTAGAACTTGCTTAATTGCTAAATCCTCTAAAGGTTGGTTGTGGCATAGATGGTTAGGTCATGTTGGCATGCGAAACCTTGATAAGCTTATTAAAGGAAATCATATCCTTGGAGTTAACGATGTCATATTTGATAAGGATAGACTTTGCAGCGCTTGTCAAGCAGGTAAACAGGTTGGAGGAAGGCACCCCGTGAAGAACATCATGACCACACGGAGGCCACTCGAGCTACTTCACATGGATCTTTTTGGTCCCAACACTTACAAAAGTCTCGGTGGAAACTCTTTTGGTCTAGTTATAGTTGATGATTTTTCAAGATTTACATGGGTGTTCTTTCTCGATGATAAATCGCAGATCCAAAAGATCTTCAAAAACTTCGCTAGGAAGGCCCAAAATCAATTTGAAGTGAAGATCAAGAAGGTTCGCAGCGACAACGGAATGGAGTTCAAGAACGCAAATGTGGACACCTTTCTTGACGAAGAAGGGATTTCACATGAGTTCTCGGCTACGTACACACCTCAACAAAATGGAGTTGTTGAGAGGAAGAACCGGACGCTCATTGAAATGGCAAGAACGATGCTTGATGAGTACAAGACGCAGAAGCACTTTTGGGCGGAAGCGGTTGAGACAGCTTGTCATGCAACAAATCGCTTGTGTCTTCCCAACCTACTCGGCAAGACGGCATATGAGCTCCTCACCGGTAACAAACCCCAAGTTGGATACTTTCGAGTATTCGGCTCAAAGTGCTACATTCTTGATAAGCATCGCCGTTCTAAATTTGCTCCCAAGTCTCATGAAGGTTTCCTACTTGGTTATGGCTCAAACTCTCACACTTACCGTGTCTACAACAATTTCACCCGAAAGGTTTAAGAGATGGTAGATGTGAAGTTTGATGAATCTAACGGCTCACAAGTACTGCAATTGCCAATTGATGTAGGAGAAAAAGACATTTCGGAAGCAATCCAAGACTTGTCTATTGGCAAGATTCGTCCAACGGAGGTGAAGGAGAGTACCTCGTCCGTCCAAGTGGAAGCTTCTACCTCACGACAAGGTGAGCAAAGAATTGATATGGAAGCATCCATAAGTGGGACACACCAAGATGAAGAAAACGAGGAAGTACACCAAGATGAACGTCAACAACCTCCTTCCCCACCACGACAAGAGAACGACGACGTCAACAATGAAGAAGTCCAAGAATAAGAACAAGATGAAGAAGATGTTCCACCAAGATCCAAGCAAAAGCTTTCACGAGTTCGAGCAAGAATTGCTAAAGACCATCCCGTCGAGCAAATCTACAATGATATCCAAACCAGGAGAATCACTCGCTCTAAAACTCGTTTAGCTAACTTTTGTGAACATTATTATTCTTCTCTAGCATTGCACCTATGAAGGTTGAAGAAGCATTGGAAGATCCGGATTGGATAAACGCCATGCACGAAGAGCTACACAACTTTGAGAGAAATCAAGTTTGGACATTGGTTGAGAAGCCCGACAACAACCACAACATCATCGGTACCAAATGAGTGTTTCACAACAAGCAAGATGAAGATGGACAAGTAGTTCACAATAAAACATGTCACATTGCCCAAGGCTACACTCAAGTCGAAGGTACGGACTATGGTGAGACATATGCCCCCGTTGCTAGACTTGAGTCCATTCGCATCTTACTTGCCTACGCTAATCACCATGATATCACCTTGTACCAAATGGACATTAAAAGTGCTTTTTTAAATGGTGAAATAGAGGAGGAAGTTTATGTTAAGCAACCTCCCGGCTTTGTCAATCCTAAGAAACCTAATCATGCTTACAAACTTCACAAAGCCCTTTATGATATTAAACAAGCTCCTAGAGCGTGGTACAAATGCTTGACCAAGCTTCTTATTGAAAAAGGCTTTGAAATTGGAAAAATTAATTCTACTCTTTTTACTAAAAGGGTTAATGGAGAACTATTTGTGTGCCAAATCTATGTTGATGATACTATATTTGGTTCAACGAACCCTCACTTTAGTGAAAAGTTTGGAAAGCTAATGTCGGAGAAGTTTGAGATGTCAATGATGAGTGAGCTCAAATTCTTTCTTGGTTTGCAAATCAAGCAAACTAAGGAAGGTACCTTTGTCTCTCAAACAAAGTACACCAAGGACTTATTCGAGAAATTCAATATGCAATAATGCAAAGGTATGACTACACCCATGCCTACTAGTGGACATCTTGATTTGACCAAAGATGGTGAACCGGTTGATCAAAAGGTTTACCGCTCCATGATTGGTTCTTTGTTATATCTATGTGCTTCACGTCCCGATATTAAGCTAAGTGTGTGCATGTGTGCACCATATCAAGCCGCCCCTAAAGAATGTCATCTTAAGGCTGTGAAAAGGATAGTGAGATACTTAATCCATACACAAAATTTTGGCATTTGGTATCCAAAGAGGGCCTCTTTCAATCTTGTTGGATACTCCGACTCGGACTATGCCGGTGACAAGGTTGATAGAAAGTCCACTTCGGGTACTTGTCAATTTCTTGGTAGATCTCTTGTGTCTTGGTCCTGCAAGAAACAAAACTTGGTATCTTTATCCACCGCCGAAGCGGAATACATTGCCGATGGTTCATGTTGTTCTCAATTGCTTTGGATGACCCAAACTCTTAAAGATTATGGGATATATGTGAAACATGTTCCGTTGCTTTGTGACAATGAAAGTGCTATCAAGATTGCTCACAATCCCGTGCAACACTCTCGAACTAAACATATTGAAGTTCGTCATCATTTCATTCGAGATCGTGTTGCTAAGGGTGACATTAATCTTAAGCATGTTCGTACCGACAAGCAATTGGCGGATATATTCACTAAACCACTTGATGAGAAAGTCTTTTGCAGGTTGAGAGGTGAATTGAACATCATTGATGCTTCAAACATGGAGTAGGAACTCCATTTGGATACATGCAAGACATGAGCCTATGACTAATCCTTGATATTTCTCTTATGATGATAATCTTACGTCTTAGATATACTTGCACCTTGCATGTTATCTAACCCTTGTAGGAACTTGGATGAATCTAAATCTATGAGATTGCAACTCACTCACATCTTGAGCAATGTCTACATCACCAAGTCTCTACACAATGGTGGTTGAAGACGAGGAAGCACGAAACCATTCAAACATATCCTTTGACACATTCTACATTGAGTTTCATGATTGTCATTTTGGATACACAAGTGCTCTTCCTTGAAAAAATTAACCCATGTAGGTAGATGAACTCAAATTCCAAGTGGTGCGCCCAACTCCTGAGCTACATCAACCTTGAGCAACCCACATAAGTTCAATTACATGATCACGATCAACACCACCACCCAAGGTATGTTATTCCATCTTAGAGAAGCTTTACTCCGAGACATGAGTCAAAGCAACTCGACAAGATGTGAATACACCAAGATGCTTAAACGAAAAATGGTAACCCCATTTTGAGCTTAAACGATGAGTATGACCTATGATCAAGTCATCTCACTTGACTCCTATGTCAATATACTCTAACATAGGTGACTTTGTCGCCGACCAATTCTAGATGAAGTTTTCTTGTGTTCTTTTTTGTGCTCTTGCATTTGTCTTATGCATATTTGTTTCCCCTTTCAAAAAAAAACTTCATCTAGATTTCTTTTTTGTTTCTGTTTTGTTCTGCATTCCCTGCATCCAATTCATTGCAAATCTTTCAATTAATTCCTTGCAAATCTCTGTGAGATCTTACTTGTCTAGTGAGCTGAGGTGACAAGTGTTTTCCCTGTGATGAATTTGGTCAAACTGGTATATTGCCTTCGGTGAAACCGAAACCTTTCGGTGCAACCGAAGCATACAACTCAGTGCCACCAATTTCACTACAAGAAAGACAACTTGCCACTTATTTCTGCATTCTTCTTAATCTAGCTCCACTCAATTCCATTCAACTTGCTGCTTTGCTCTGTGACTCAAGGACCAAACCCATTTGTAACAAATATCCAGAAGAACCCTTCTTGGAAATTGATGTCAAAGGGGGAGAGAGAGATCACATCAAAGCTTAAATCATTTCTATAGGGGGAGAAATACTCAGGAAGGGAGAGAGACCCCAGATGCTTGGTATTCAAGAGGAGAGAAGCCACATGTCTTTAAGAGGGGAAAGACATGTTCATATTTGACTGTTTGCATTAGCTCTGTTTCTTTTCTTTGCTCTGATTTTCTGTTCCCTATCTTCTCCCAATATCCCATGCTAGATTCAGGGGGGAAAGACATCTAAGGGAAGGAAATCCTTTGAATTAATTGCACATCTCTACCTTTGGGGACATGTCTATATCCAATGGAGTACTCAGTACTCACTCTCTACATGTCATCCCACTCTTGGTACTCTTGTGGCTTCTTTTGTTTGCTCTGGCTAGTAGGTGTATCTGTGTTATCTAACCTTGTTTACGCATGTTCATTCTTTTTACGCATGCTCATTCTTTCCTAAGCCAACTCAAGACCACAAGGTAAGTATATGCATCACAGTCATGTGTATGAGGATATCTTGCTGAAGTACATACTGTTTGCAAGAAGGACTCATGAGCATGAAGGTACATTTCCCATATTCACATCATTTGCTCTGATGCATATAGCCAAGATACATGTGACACATTGCTTACTCTGTCATGCTTATGCATTCACATGCTCCTATATTCCATACTCACATGACTGCATACATGTAGGGGGAGCCTATGCATGTTACATGTCTTTCCAAAGCTTTACTTGTTATTCTCTATATCTTTACCTAAAGCTTTGATGTATGTTGTCATCAATTACCAAAAAGGGGGATATTGGAAGCACAAGTGGTCCCTGGGTGATTTTGGTAATTAATGTCAACACATCTCTTGTTGGACTAATGCTTTTACCTAGTATGTTTCAGATAAGTTCAACAATGGAGTGGCATGGACTAGAGGATGTGGAACCCCTTCAGGACGCTAAGGACAAAGGATTGGCTCAAGCTCAAAGCACAAGACTCTACATTTTACTTTTAGTGATCCAAGATCACATTGAGTCTATAGGAAAAGCCAATACTATCAAGAGTGGATGAGGTGTTGCTTAATGGCTTGCTTGCTCAAAGTGCTTAGTTATATGCTCCAAAGCCCTCAACCATTTTCTCACATCCACATATGTCCCAAACCAAAAGTCAAACTCGGCCCTACCGAATCTTTCTACCTGGCGCCACCGAGTTCTCATGACATAGCCACTGCCACAAACCCTAGTCATTTCGGTCCCACCAATAGGGATCTCGGTCTCACCGAGATGGGATTGTAATCTCTCTGTGTATGTCCATTACCAAAATTGGTCTCACCGAGTTTGTGTAATCGGTCCAACCGAGATTACAATGCACACTCTCTGTTCCCCTTCGTAACGTTTCCGTCTAACCGAGATGAGAGAATCGGTCCCACCAAGTTTTCCTGGCCAACCCTCTGTGTGTCCATTACCAAAATTGGTCTCATCGAGATTAAGTTATGCCCTAACCCTAACCATATCGGTCCCACCAAAAATCCTAACGGTCACATTATTTTCTAAATCGGTTCGACCGAGTTTCACGATTCGGTCCCACCGAGTTTGGTAAGTTGTGTGTAACGGTTAGATTTTGTGTGGAGGCTATATATATCCCTCCACCCACTCTTCATTCGTGGAGAGAGCCATCTGAACGTGCCTACACTGCCAGCATTCATTTTCTGAGAGAGAACCACCTACTCATGTGTTGAGACCAAGATATTCCATTCCTATCACATAAATCTTGATCTCTAGTCTTCCCCAAGTTGCTTTCCACTCAAATCTTCTTTCCACCAAATCAAAATCCTATGAGAGAGAGAGAGAGAGAGTTGAGTGTTGAGGTGACTATCATTTGAAGCACAAGAGCAAGGAGTTCATCATCAACACACCATTTGTTACTTCTTGGAGAGTGGTGTCTCCTAGATTGGCTAGGTGTCACTTGGGAGACTCCATCAAGATTGTGGAGTTGAACCAAGGAGTTTGTAAGGGCAAGGAGATCGCCTACTTCGTGAATATCTACCCCTAGTGAGGCAAGTCCTTCGTGGGCGACGGCCATGGTGGGATATACAAGGTTGCTTCTTCGTGGACCCTTCGTGGGTGGAGCCCTCCGTGGACTCGCGCAACCGTTTCCCTTCGTGGGTTGAAGTCTCCATCAACGTGGATGTACGATAGTACCACCTATCGGAACCACGGCTCAAAAACCTCTGTGTCTCCAAATTGCATTTGCACACTCCAATCCCATCCCTTTACATTCCTGCAATTTGCATGCTTTACTTTCCGCTGCTCATATACTCTTTGCATGCTTGCTTGATATGTATTGTGAATGTTAAACTTGTGCCAAAACTCCACTTCAACTTAAAGAAATTAAAAACTGCAACTTTTCTTGCTTAGTGTCTATTCACCACCCCTCTAGACACCTCTTCTCGATCCTTTCAGATTTACAATAGTAAACCGGTATATTTGATCGATTGTCATACTCTACTTCCTTAACCATATCATGATTTGCTTCTATTGACTACTACTCATTGTAAAAGAAATCATAGAGCGTTGATTTTTCACCAACATAAGTTTTTCTTCCCATGACCAAGAAACCACCCTCCATACAACACGCTGAACTGTTTTTTTAGCTACAATATTACATGTCATTAATAAAAATCCAACATACTTACACATATGAGCTAGTGCATCGTGAAGAACAAGTGAAATCACGTGGACAATAAGATCCAGCATCCCCCTCCCACCTATGCCCATCCACCACAAAATCATCAATGGTGAAGCAAACACATGAATCAAAAGACCCAAATCAAGTAAATACCTGGATAGTCTTCAGCCCTTGAACATGCGCCATGGATGGACCAACAGGGAGGTGTTGTCAGTCGCCAAATACTCTATCGAAGTTTCTCTAGTTGCCCGCACTATTTTCCTCTACTATCTCGTGTAGTGCGGTGATGGTACTAAAGAGGCAACGACTCACGACAATAGTCCGCAACTAGTAATTTGAAATAGGCACACAAATTTAAAACCAAATAAAGGGATATGTCCTAGGGCTCAAAGAAAGATAGGTAATTCGTAGGCTATGGACGTAGGATCGGATGGTTGACGAGCCGACTGAATTATCCCCAAATCAGTGTGTGCAGTGCTCAGGTTTTAAGAAGGGTAATGTTATTCGGTGCTAGGGGGCCATGGCAAAGTAAAGTTTTCCACAGCAAATTATGTGTCAGTAGTATGACAATTCCTTCAAGCGAGCACGACAATTTTCACAGCAAATCCTTTGTCTGCCAGAATTACCATGTAGTATCTTTGAAGAATTTGCCATAAAAAAGTAAATCCTGTAAATGAGAGAGAGGCCTCATGAACGCCCGAAGCATGAGAATTCCTCTTCTCTTCTTTGCTTGATCAGGGCATCTCCAACGGCAACCCGCAAATTTTCTCTCGCATCCACCCACGGACCGGGGAGGGGGGGAGGGGGGACCAGTCCGCGGACATGGATGCGGGAAGCCGCCATTCAACTGTAGATGCATACATTTCAAACTCTTTTTCAACAAACTGGATGAAATTAGTGCAAACAAGGCCAAATTTTATATAAACATGACAGATTCCATACAAACATGATGGATTTTCATTACATTTCGAACATCTAGAACAAAAAAACCGATCCTAAACCTATCCTACAGCGGCGGCGGCCGGCGTCCAAGCATGCGTCATCCTCCATCCGCTGTCTTGATGACCATCGGTGATAAGACCGATGAAGTGAAGGTGCGGTCTCCGCGAGGAAGAGTAGAACACGGGAGACGGGCCGGACCACATGGGACACAAGGCACCGCCGCCTCCCGTGGCCTACTCATCCTCGGAGGAGTCCGTGACCTGTCCGTCATCGGTGGATGTGAGGTCCACGATGGAAATGGTGGCGCCGACACTTTCTTCGTTCCAGCGAGTCGGCTGATGGTTCATGGTGGTGTGTAAGAGCCGCCACTAGCATTGTTGTCCACCGCGATAGCCTGTAGCTTTCGCCTCCGCGGCGGCCGCTTCCTGGCCAGCAGTGGCTTGAGTGGGGATGACATCATAGATGGCACGCTGCTCCGAGACCAAGTTGGGGTCCGCCTCGGGCATGGACGCCATGGCTTCCTCGCTCGCCCTCTCGTCATAGATTTGGCCCTCCGCTAGCTGATGCTCCGTCGGAGGAATAGGTTATACCTCTGTTCCTCCTGCGCCTGCTGAGGGAGTCCTGGACTAAGGGGTCCTCAGGCATCCAGTCTATTTGATATGGGCCGGACTAGTGGGTCGTCGAGATACAAGGAAGATGACCACCTCTCGAGTCCAGATAGGACTCCCATATGCGTGAACGGCAAGTTTAGGTGTCCGGATATACTATGTCCTTTCTGTTAAACTGACTTTGTACAACCCTAAGCCCCTCCTGTATCTATATAAACCGGAGGGGTTAGACCGAAGGCAGGATCATAACATGGATAGGCAAGCAAAGCTAGGGTTTAGCCACTACGATCTCTAGGTAGATCAACTCTTGTAACCCCTATACCCTTTGAATATAATCAAGCAGGAGTAGGGTTTTACCTCCGTTAAGAGGGCTCGAACCTGGGTAAACACCGTGTGCCTTTGACTATTGTTACCATCAATCTGCAGACATACAGCTTGGGCCCCCTGCTACCTCTTGAGCACTGCGTTGGTTTTCCCTTGAAGAGGAAAGGGTGATGCACCAAAGTAACTTAAGTATTTCCCTCAGTTTTTGAGAACCAAGGTATCAATCCAATAGGAGGCTCCTCAAAAGTCCCTCGTACCTACACAAATAAACAAGAACCTCGCAACCAACGCGATAAAGGGGTTGTCAATCCCTTCACGGTAACCTGCAAAAGTGAGATCTGATAGAGATAATAAGAAAAGATAAATATTTTTGGTACTTTTATGATATATATTGGAAAGTAAAGATTGGAAAATAAAGATAGATTGAAAACTTATATGATAAAAGATAGACCCGGGGGCCATAGGTTTCACTAGTGGCTTCTCTCAAGATAGCATAGGTATTACGGTGGGTGAACAAATTACTGTCGAGCAATTGATAGAAAAGTGCATATTTATGAGAAGGCATGATCTTGTATATAATAATCACGTCCGCAACAAGTAGACCGACTCCTGCCTGCATCTAGTACTATTACTCCACACATCGACCGACTCCTGCCTGCATCTAGAGTATTAAGTTCATAAGAACAGAGTAACACATTAATCAAGATGACATGATCTAGAGGGATAAACTCAAGCAATATGATATAAACCCCATATTTTTATCCTCGATGGCAACAATACAATATGTGCCTTGCTGCCCCTGCTGTCACTGGGAAAGGACACCGCAAGATTGAACCCAAAGCTAAGCACTTCTCCCATTGCAAGAAAGATCAATCTAGTAGGCCAAACCAAACTGATAATTCGAAGAGACTTGCAAAGATAACCAATCACACATAAAAGAATTCAGAGGAGATTCAAATATTTCTCATAGATAAACTTGATCATAAACCCACAATTCAGCGGATCTTGACAAACAAACGCAAAAAGAGTTATATCAAATAGATCTCCAAGAAGATCAAGGGAAACTTTGTATTGAGATTCAAAGAGAGAGAAGAAGCCATCTAGCTAATAACTATGGACCCGAAGGTCTTTGGTAAACTACTCACAACTCATCGGAGAGGCTATGGTGTTGATGTAGAAGCCCTCCGTGATCAATTCCCCCTCCGGCGGAGCACCGACGAAGGATCCAAGATGGGATCTCACGGATACATAAGGTTGCGGCAGTGGAAATAGTTTTTTGTGGTGCTCCTGGATGTTTTCGGGGTACGTAGATGTATATAGGCGAAGGAGGTAGGTCAGGGGAGCCACGAGGGGCCCACGAGGGTGGGGGCATGCCCGCCCCCCTAGGGCGTGCCCTCCTGCCTCGTGGCCGCCTCGGTTGCTTCTTGATGTCCACTCCAAGTCTCCTAGATTGCGTTTGTTCCAAAAAGATCGCTCCCGAATGTTTCATTCCATTTGGACTCCGTTTGATATTCCTTTTATTCGAAACACTAAAATAGGCAAAAAAAATGGCAATTCGGGCTGGGCCTCCGGTTAGTAGGTTAATCCCAAAAATGATATAAAAGTGTAAAGTAAAGCCCACAAACATCCAAAACGGGTAATATAATAGCATGGAACAATAAAAAATTATAGATACGTTGGAGACGTATCAAGCATCCCCAAGCTTAATTCCTGCTCTTCCTCGAGTAGGTAAATGATAAAAGCAGAGTTTTTGATGTGGAATGCTACCTAGCATATTTCTCAATGTAATTTTCTTTATTGTGGCATGAATGTTCAGATCCAAATGATTCAAGATAAAAGTTCATAAAACATAAAAATAGTAATACTTCAAGCATACTAACAAGTAATCATGTCTTATCAAAATAGCATAGCCAAAGAAAGCTAATCCCTACAAAATCATATAGTTAGGCCATGCTTTATTTTCATCACACAAAATACTCCCATCATGCACAACCCCGGTTTCAGCCAAGCAATTGGTTCATACTTTTTAACTCGCTTCAGCTTTTTCAACTCTCACACAATACATGAGCGCAAGCCATGGACATAGCACTATATGTGGAATAGGGTGGTGGTTGTGAAGACAAAAAAGGGAGAAGATAGTCTCACATCAACTAGGCATAACAACATGCTATGGAGATGCCCATTAATAGATATCAATGTGAGTGAGTAGGGATTGCGATGCAACGGATGCACCTGAGCTATAAATATATGAAAGCTCAACAAAAGAAACTAAGTGGATGTGCATCCAACTTGCTTGCTCACGAAGACCTAGGGCAATTTGAGGAAGCCCACCATTGGAATATACAAGCCAAGTTCTATAATGAGAAATTCCCACTAGTATATGAAAGTGTCAACATAGGAGACTCTCTATCATGAAGATCATGGTGCTACTTTGAAGCACAAGTGTGGAAAAAGATAGTAACATTGTCCCTTCTCTCTTTTCTCTCATGTTTTTAATTGTGCGCTTCTTTGGCCTCTTTTTATTATTATTTGTGTTTCTTTGGTCTCTTTTATTTTTATAAAGTCCGAAGTCTCATCCCGACTTGTGGGGGAATCATAGTCTTCATCATCCTTTCCTCACTTGGGACAATACTCTAATAATGAAGATCATCACACTTTTATTGATTTACAACTCAAGAATTACAACTCAATACTTAGACCAAAATATGACTCTACGTGAATGCCTTCGGCGGTGTACCGGGATATGCAATGAACCAAGAGTGACATGTATGAAAAATTATGGAGGTGGCCTTGCCACAAATATGATGTCAACTACATGATCATGCAAAGAGCAATATGACAATGATGGGGCGTGTCATAATAAACGGAATGGTGGAAAGTTGCATGGCAATATATCTCAGAATGGCTATGGAAATGCCATAATAGGTTGGTATGGTGGCTGTTTTGAGGAAGGTAAACGGTGGGTGCATGATACCGGCGAAAGTTGCGCGGCATAATAGAGGCTAGCAATGGTGGAAGGGTGAGAGTGGGTATAATCCATGGACTCACATTAGTCATAAAGAACTCATATACTTATTGCAAAATTTTACTTGCCCTCGAAGCAAAGTACTACTACGCATGCTCCTAGGGGAAGGGTTGGTAGGAGTTAACCATCGCATGATCCCGGCCGCCACACATAAGGAAGACAATTAAAAGAGCACCCCATGCAACAAATTTGTCACACAACTTTTACCATACGTGCATGCTACGAGACTTGCCAACCTTAACACAAGTATTTCTCAATTTCATAATTACCCAACTAGCATGACTCTACCATTACCACCTTTATATCTCAAAACAATTATCAAGCATCAAATTGATCATAGTGTTTAATGCACTTTCTATGATAGTTTTTATTATACCCAACTTGGATGTCCATCATATTAGGACCAATTTTATAACCATAGCAAATACCATGCTGTTCTAAAAGACTCTCAAAATAATATAAGTGAAGCATGAGAGATCAATAATTTCTACAAAATTAAGCCACCGCCGTGATCCAAAAAGATACAAGTGAAGTACTAGAGCAGAATTGTCTAGCTCAAAAGATATAAGTGAAGCACATAGAGTATTTTAATAAATTCCGAATCATGTGTGTCTCTCCCAAAAGGTGTGTACAGAAAGGATTATTTTGGTAGACTAAAAATCAAAGACTCATATCATACAAGATGCTCCAAGCAAAACACATATCATGTGGCGAATAAAAATATAGCTCCAAGTAAAGTTACCGATAGACAAAGACAAAAGAGGGGATGCCTTCCGGGGCATCCCCAAGCTTAGGCTTTTGGTTGTCCTTGAATTATCTTGGGGTGCCATGGGCATCCCCAAGCTTAGGTTCTTGCCACTCCTTATTCCATAGTCCATCAAATCTTTACCCAAAACTTGAAAACTTCACAACACAAAACTCAACAGGAAATCTCATAAGCTCTGTTAGTGCAAGAAAGAAAAACCACCACTTAAGGTACTGTAATGAAGTCATTATTTATTTATATTGGTGTTTAACCTACTATATTCAACCTTCTCTATGGTTCATACCCCTCGATACTAGCCATAGATTCATCAAAATAAGCAAACAACACACGAAAAACAGAATCTGTCAAAAACAGAACAGTCTGTAGCAATCTGTAACTTTTGAATACTTCTGGAACTCTAAAACTCCTACCAAAATAGGAAGTCCTCGAAAATTTGTCTATTTATCTACTTCAAAAAGAATCAACTCAAAATCACGTTTCTGTGATTTATTAAAATTATTCTCGTGCGTGCAAAAGTTTCTGTTTTTCAGCAAGATCAAATTAACTATCACCCAAGATGATCCTATAGGTTCTACTTGGCACAAACACTAATTAAAACATAAAACCACATCTAAACAGAGGCTAGATGAAATATTTATTACTAAACAGAAGCAAAAAGCAAGAAACAAAAATAAAATTGGGTTGCCTCCCAACAAGCGCTTTTCTTTAAAGCCTTTTTAGCTAGGCATTGAGATTTCAATGATGCTCACATGAAAGACAAGAATTGAAGCACAAAGAGAGCATCATAAAACATGTGACAAACACACTTAAGTCTAACATACTTTCTATGCATAGGTATTTTATAAGCAAACAAATTATCAAGGCAAACAAAAACTAACATATGCAAGGAAGAAAAAAGGAACAATAGCAATCTCAACATAACAAGAGGAAATTTTGTAACATGAAAATTTATACAATCATATTTTCCTCTCTCATAATAATTACATGTGGGATCATAAGCAAATTCAAAAAAATAGCTATCGCATAAAATATTTTCAACATGATCCACATGCATGCAAAGTTGACACTCTTCCAAAATAGTGGGATTGTCATTAACTAAAGTCATGACCTCTCCAAACCGACTTTCAGTATTATTGCAAACATTATTATCGATCTCATATTCATCATGGGGCTTAAATAAAATTTCAAGATTATAAGAAGAATCACCCCAATCATGATCATTGCAACAAGTAGTAGACATAGCAAAACTAGCATCCCCAAGCTTAGGGTTTTGCATATTATTAGCACAATTGATATCATGAGAATTTATAATAACATCATTGCAATCATGCTTTTCATCGAAGGAACTATCAAGTATGGGTGAAATAGCAACGATCTCATGTTTAACATAAGGAACTATAGCAAATTCATCTTCATAAATATTGGCATCATGGCCACAAGAATAGCAAGCATCATGTTCATCAAGGGATATTTCAATCAAACCATCAGAATCATAATTATCTATAGATTCATGCATATTATTATTTTCTTCCAAAACAATGGTCATTCTCTCAATAAATTCTTTGACATAGACATTATGAGCATAGCTTTCATAGCAATATTTAAGTATGTCAACATTTTCAGATTCGTAGAGAGTAATATCATACTCATACTTTTCAATCAAAGAAGCAACTTCATAAGCACCCTTAAAAGCAACAAATTCTTCAATTTGTTCGATATCATAGCAACTATAAACACCCTTTGCATAAGAACATAAGATTTCATCATCATTAAACTCACATAGGTAGGGAAGGTGTTTTTTAGGGTTCTTAGAGCAACAAGTAAAATCATAAATTTCACAAAGATTCCAAGCATAACACAACAATCTGTTTATTTGATCCCATAAGAGTCTCCCTTTTTCAGACAAACGGTGACACACAAAATGAGCATGCTCATCTAAAGATTTGCCATCAACTAGGCTAGTTGGGGTTTCAACACAAGCGCATAAGGATCAAAGATGATCCAAGTAGAACACCTTAAGTGGATCCATATTAATAGATGTTTAGCAAGCAAAGATGCAAGCACATAGAAGGCACATGGAGACACAAGCAAACATAAGATCGAATGGAAGAAGGGCGAATAAAACGGCGAGGGTGAAGTGGGGGAGAGGAAAACAAGAGGCAAATGGCAAATAATGTAATGCGAGGGATAGAGTTTGTGATGGGTACTTGGTATGTCTTGACTTGAGCGAAGACCTCCCTGGCAATGGCGCCATAAATCCTTGTTGCTACCTCTTGAGCACTGTGTTGGTTTTCCCTTGAAGAGGAAAGGGTGATGCAGCAAAGTAGCGTAAGTATTTCCCACAGTTTTTGAGAACCAAGGTATCAATCCAGTAGGAGGCTCCTCAAAAGTCCCTCGTACCTACACAAACAAACAAGAACCTCGCAACCGACGCGATAAAGGGGTTGTCAATCCCTTCACGGTAACTTGCGAAAGTGAGATCTGATAGAGATAAGATAAGATAAATATTTTTGGTATTTTTATGATATAGATTGGACAGTAAAGTTTGCAAAATAAAGATAGATTGAAAACTTATATGATAAAATATAGACCCAGGGGCCATAGGTTTCACTAGTGGCTTCTCTCAAGATAGCATAGGTATTACGGTGGGTGAACAAATTACTGTCGAGCAATTGATAGAAAAGTGCATAGTTATGAGAATATCTAGGCATGATCATGTATATAGGCATCACGCTCGCAACAAGTAAACCGACTCCTGCCTGCATCTACTACTATTACTCCACACATTGACCGGCTCCTGCCTGCATCTAGACTATTAAGTTCATAAGAACAGAGTAACGCATTAAGTAAGATGACATGATGTAGAGGGATAAACTCAAGCAATATGATATAAACCCCATCTTTTTATCCTCGATGGCAACAATACAATACGTGCCTTGCTGCCCCTGCTCTCGCTGGGAAAGGACACCGCAAGATTGAACCCAAAGCTAAGCACTTCTCCCATTGCAAGAAAGATCAATCTAGTAGGCCAAACCAAACTGATAATTCGAAGAGACTTGCAAAGATAACCAATCACATATAAAAGAATTCATAGGAGATTCAAATATTTCTCATAGATAAACTTGATCATAAACCCACAATTCATCGAATCTCGACAAACACACTGCAAAAAGAGTTACATCGAATAGATCTCCAAGAAGATCGAGGAGAACTTTGTATTGAGATTCAAAGAGAGAGAAGAAGCCATATAGCTAATAACTATGGACCCGAGGTCTTTGGTAAACTACTCACAACTCATCGGAGAGGCTATGGTGTTGATGTAGAAGCCCTCCATGATCGATTCGCCCTCCGGCAGAGTGCCGACGAAGGCTCCAATATGGGATCTCGCGGATACAGAAGGCTGCGTCGGTGGAAATAGGTTTTCGTGGTGCTCCTGGATGTTTTCGGGGTACGTAGATATATATAGGTGAAGGATGTAGGTCAGGGGAACCACGAGGGGCCACGAGGGTGGGGGCGCGCCCTCCTGCCTTGTGGCCGCCTCGGCTGCTTCTTGACGTCCACTACAAGTCTCTTGGATTGCGTTTGTTCCAAAAAGATTGCTCCCGAAGGTTTCATTCCGTTTGGACTCTGTTTGATATTCCTTTTCTTCGAAACACTGAAATAGGGAAAAAACAGCAATTCGGGCTGGGCCTCCACTTAGTAGGTTAGTCCCAAAAATGATATAAAAGTGTAAAGTAAAGCCCATAAACATCCAAAACGGGTAATATAATAGCATGGAACAATCAAAAATTAAAGATACGTTGGAGACATATCACCCCCCTACCCGAGATCTATCGGTTTTGACACCGATATTGTTGCTTTCATTGAGAGCTCCGCTGTATCATTAACAGAAGGATTAATGGCGCGCCTCTTCATCAACGATGATGCTGCGTCCAGGGAAACCTTTCTTCCCGGACAGGTCTTTGTGTTCGGCGGCTTCGTGCTTTGTGCCAACTCGACCGGCCGCCTCGAGCAGGTCGACAGTTACGCCCCTGGCCACCACATCAGGGTTGGAAACCCGAATTACATCATTGATATCCGAGGAGATCTGATCTTCAAGGGGTTCGCAGCCTCGATTGCTGCCCCTTTGCCCCATGAAGGAAGCTCTTCGGATCCTCTCTTAGATCCCGTCCAGGGGTCGACACCCACATCCGCCCCGGCCTTATATCCGGAGCGGGTCGTATCGTCCAAAGACAGGAGGATCAGCCCCGCCGGACTCTCTTCCACCAGGGAACTTCCGACCGAAGACCCAGATGTGGTTTTGGACTCGCCTATGGATGACAGTTCTGAACTATCAAGGTCTGCATCGATCGGGCCCGATCAGGTGTCTGTCGCTGAACTTAGCGCTACAGATCCATAGACTCCCACCAAGCTTTCGCCCTTAGACGAAGCACCGGGCTTAATGCGATCTCTCGCCATTACGGAAGCCTTGCCTCCGAACTGCACCCATCATAGGCTGGGGGCTAGGAGCGGGGAATTTTATGACCTGCCCACCACCCACTTAATAGCCACTGTTGAGGATTTAATCGACATGCCAGACTATCCGTCCGAAGACATCGACGGTATGGACGACGATGCCAACGGTGAATCAGGCCAAGTCCCGCCCATCACAGGGCGTTGGACGGCCACTTCAACCTATGACATATACATGGTGGAGACTCCTGATAAAAACGACGAGGAGGATAATCAGAATCCCGATGAGGACAAGCCCGTCGATGAACCACCAAAGCGCCGACATCAGCGGGGCCGCTCATGATTGCGTCGGGCAAAGGATAGTAATACCAGCACCGGAGATAATGAGACTCTGGATAGTGCCGAAGATCCTGAACACCCCGTCGAGCCTACATTTGAACATGGCTGATCATGAAGATCTGGAAGACAACAATTATATGCCAGTCTCCGAAGAGGATGTTAGCCTCGGTGATGAAGACTTTATCGTCCCAGAGGAACCCCTCGAGCAAGAACGCTTCAAGCGACAGCTCATTGCCACAACGCAGAGCATGAAAGAGAAACAGCAGCAGCTCAAAGCTGAACATGATACGCTCAATGAAAGGTGGACCAAGGTCCTGGCCGCCGAGGAGTACGGCCAAGAGCGACCAACAAAAAGTTACCCCAAGTGCAAGCTGCTGCCACAATTCAACAATGAAGCCCTTGAGTCAATACCGTCGAAATATAATCAGGCAGACCAACCAGACCGACCACCACATGGACGGGATAAAGCGGCATATCAAGCCGAACACCAGCCCGCACCACCTCGCCAAAGAGGCAAGGAGACAACAGCGGCGGGCTACACATATGACTTGCAACAAGACCTAGCCAATAAAGCCGGCCAGACCAGATCGATCTATGGATCGAGAGGCCGTGCCCCAGCACGAAATAATGGCTATGAAGTCCGACGCGATGAACATTACAATATTCGAGATCAGCAACGAACTCAGATGTCATCTGATCTCTGCCGTGATGTCACATGATACAGGGTGCCACACACCCTATGTGCTTTACTGATAAGGTAATGCAACACCAGTTTCCGGAAGGGTTTAAACCCGTGAACATCGAGCAGTACGATGGAACGACGGATCCGGCCGTCTAGATTGAAGATTTTCTTCTCCACATTCATATGGCTCGGGGAGACGACCTCCATGCCATCAAATATCTTCCTCTAAAGCTGAAAGGGCCAGCAAAACACTAGCTGAATAGCCTCCCAGAGAACTCCATTGGAACCCGGGAAGATTTAGAAGATGCTTTCGGGCCAACTTTTAGGGCACTTATGTCCGGCCAGCGGATGCTGATGACTTGAGTCACATAATCCAGCAACCAGGCAAATCGGCTTGCAAGCTTTGGAAATTGGTTCCTAATGAAAAAGAACCATATCATGGACTGTACGGACGCCGAAGCCTTAGCGGCCTTCAAACACAGCGTCCGGGACAAATGGATCGCCCGACACCTCGGGCAGGAGAAGCCAAAGACCATGGCAGCCTTAACTACACTTATGACCCGCTTCTGTGCGGGTGAGGATAGCTGGTTGGCTCATAGAAACAACATCTTTGGCAACCCCAACACTTCTGAGGCCAGGGATGGCAATGGTAAACCACGCCGCAATAAAAACAAACGTCAGAGCAACAATTATGACATAGATGATACGACAGTCGATGCCGGATTCAGTGGTTCTAAATCCGGTCAGTGGAAGAAACCTTTCAAAGGCAACAAGGACGGTCCATCCAGCTTGGACAAAATCTTTGAAAGACCCTGTCAAATTCATGGCACACGCGATAAGCCTGCTAACCACACCAATAGAAATTGGTGGGTTTTCAAATAGGCTGGTAAGATAGATACCGAACACAAGGAGAGGGACATCCAAGTGAGGACGACAATGAGCCCCAACAGCCGAACACCGGGGGCTAAAAGCAGTTTCCCCCCGAGGTGAAAATAGTGAACATGATCTATGTCACTCATATTCCCAAAAGGGAGCGCAAGCGCGCACTTCGGGACGTCTACACCGTAGAGCCTGTCGTCCCAAAATTTAATCGATGGTTAGCCTGTCCGATCACTTTCGATCGCAGGGATCACCCAACTAGTATCCTTCACGGGGGTTCGGCCGCCCTGGTTCTAGATCCAATTATTGACGGATACCATCTCACTAGAGTCCTCATGGACGGCGGCAGCAGTCTTAACTTGATCTATCAAGATACTGTCCGCAAGATGGGCATCGACCCATTCAGAATCAAGCCTAGTAACACTACCTTTAAAGGTGTGATACCCAGCGTGGAGGCCCGTTGTACAGGCTCACTAACACTGGAGGTAGTATTCGGCTCCCCAGACAACTTCCGCAGTGAAGAACTGATCTTCGACATCGTCCCTTTCCATAGTGGTTATCACGCACTTCTTGGACGAACTGCTTTTGTCCGCTTTAATGTAGTCCCGCACTATGCTAATTTGAAGCTTAAGATGCCCGGACCACATGGCGTTATTACAGTTAATGGAAATATGGAGCGCTCCCTCCGTACTGAAGAGCACACTGCGGCCCTTGCAGCGAGGTGTATGGCGGACTCATTAAGCCGAATAGTTCATCGGGCAATAAAGCCAATGACGTCTCTAAGCGAGTTCGGTCCACTCATCATTGCGATAAATCGACGGATCCAGACCTCGATTAGCAGTTTGGTCTCCGACGAATGCCCCATAAGGTTGCGGCTTATGTACTACGAGTACATAACTATGCACTCAAAATACCTTGGGCAACGCCGGAGGCACACTGCATGAAAAAGTCCATAGTACGGCTTGACCCTATTTGGACCTCATTTTTTTTCACTAGACGTTCATTAAGATCCCTTTTGTTGTATGGTTGCATTAGGGATCCTTTCAAGGCTACCGTTTCCCTTCCTTACGGCCAACCATCAAATACTCCTATCAAAGGATTGTTACTAAGGAGAAATGGCGCAGACGTTCGCCAGGTCATCATTGGAGTCTTCGAACCATTACTTTTAGGCCCTGTGCTAGACTTTCCCTTATGTAAATTTTTTTTAGGCATGTAACATGACCTCAATATTAATGGCATTGTCTGTCGAAACATGCCTCGACGTATTAATAAGGATATAAAGGAAGCAGATGATCACCACCTTTTTGTTGGGTTCTTATATTATGTTGCCATCCATATTCCCTCCTTGCTTTTGACTGACATACGTGCTTCGGCACGGCCTTCATTCCAGGTGTTGTATTCGGCCCCACAAACTCTTAAGTCCGAACACCTATAGGGAACTCTTCGGCATCCCGGATATTGCACTATATGCATTGGCTCTGAATCATGTCTTTGGACTATAGTTGGGTTGCCCGGCTCCTGTGCTTGCCACCTTACGTTCCGCAAGTTCGCCTAAGGTAGCAAAGGGAGAACTACTGTGATTGTATTTCTGGTTCATCCGGTTAAGTACCTCAGTAGAGAAAGCCGAAAATTGAATGTCATGATATGCGAGAGCGGGTCAGCGATCCGGTGACTTAGTGTTATACTACAAATTGTTCGCGATTTATGCCGTGTTATACGAGGGGCTGGGCTTCGACCAGCCGTGTTGCATAAGGGTCGTACTCCGGATCGCCATTCACGTAACAGGGGCTAGTACTTAGACCCACCAATGGACTCTTATGGCTAAGTGAAAGTAATAAAGCCGCATAGTATGATTGCCTAGTTCACCTTGCAAGACACCTCCTATATCGGACCAAGACGTTGGATAAAGTGCAGACATGCGTTCCCGAACACCCCTGTAATATTTACATGGGGGCAGAAGCCGACGATTGGCAAACTTTCAGACTTATAAAATAAACAGCCAAACAGGAGGATAAACTAACAAAATCATAAACCGCAAGCATAAATATTTCACATTATGAGTTCATTACATGGTGCTTACAAACCGGACTACACTACTCAAAGATGATATCCTTTGAGCATTGACCCTCTACAATGCGGGCTCCCTCGAGGACCACGCTGAAGTACTCACTACAAAAAAATTCACTTCCGTGGTGATATGTGTTTGTCACAGTAGGTCGCTTTTTTTGTCATGCATGTACATCCATGAAAAATTTATGACAGAATCAAGATAGTCATACCTGTGTTGTCGTAGAAGTGTTCCATGACATTACCAAAATTATCATCATGAAAGTGTCCACTTCCATGACGATAAATCGCGCGTCACAGAAGTGCTTTCGTCAAGGGTGACCGACACGTGGCATCCACCATAACGGAACACCGTTAAGCTATCGGGTCGGGTTTTGGATCCGATAACCCGTTAACAGCCCCGACCAATGGGGATTTTCCACGTGTAAAATCATCATTGGCTGGAGGAAACACGTGTCGGCTCACTGTTGGGACAGATGTCATCCACTCATTGGAGGAAGACGCCTATGGTACGTCGACACGTGGCACGGCCCAACAGAGGCCCATTCCTGTGAAAAGGCCAGCCCAATTAAAATTAGCAGGCCAGCCCATATAAGGCCTACTTGTGCCAGGTCCATTTAAGCCCACGACCCATACGAGATGAGCCAATTCGGCCCATCAACGACCCATTAAAGATTTGACACCATTGCAGCCCATCGTCAGTTCGACCCCGTTAACAACCCACTATATATCTGGGCTCAATATCGGCCCGATGAGATTTCGGCCTGTTAACGGCCCGTTTAATGGATGGGCCAATTTTTAGGATGTACATCTTTCGGCCTTTTAGCGACCCATTTAAATGTTGGGCTAGTTCTGGCCCAGTGTGTCTTTCAGCCTGTTGACGGCCCATAAATCTGATGGGCCATTTGTTGTCAGACCTGAGTTTCGGCCTTTTAGCGGCCCATTTAAGTGTTGGGCCAATTTTCTGGCCCGGTGTCACCTTCAGCTTGTTGACGGCCCATAAATCAGTTGGGCCATTTTTAGTCGGACCTGAGTTTTCGCCTTTTAGCGACCCATTTAAGTGTTGGGCCAATTCCCGGCCCTGTGTGACTTTCGGCCTGTTAACGGACCATAAATGAGTTGGGCCATTTGTAGTCGGACCTTAGTTTTGGCCCTTTAACGGCCCATGCCCTTCATGGTCCAATACCAGCCCGATTTCTCTTTCGGCCTGCTAAAGGCCCAGAACACAGTTGGGCCATTTACAATACGACCTGACTTTCGGCCTCTTAGCGGCCCATGGTCTTCATGGTCCAGTACAAGCCCACTGTCTCTTTCGGCCTGCTAAAGGCCTATAGTATAGTTGGGCCATATGTAGCCCAAACTTAGTAATGGCCTGTTAACGGCCCGTGAAATAAACTGGGGCCACCTGTTGCCCACTTCGATGTCGGCCTGTTAACGACCCGAGAGGTAAGAGGGCCGACCATTAACTTTCGGCCTAGTAACGACCCATTAACTTAATGGGCCCACTAAAGTTCGTACATGTCTTTAGGCCAAATTCGATAATTTGAGCCCATTACGACGAGCAATTATGCACATGACCAAAACCGATCACGCAAAGGTATGGCATACAGGGAATAACGTTCAACATCCAGCATAAATTATAGGAAATTACATCCACTGGGCAATCAAAGATTGATGCTAGTGCAAATAAATGAGCAGAACCTAACCATCTACAACGTCACAATCTGCAACCTCGGCACAGATGACGCCCATAAGCATGTGGGCAAGTTCTTTCTGCTTTGCTACACTATCTCTAAAAACATTGATCAGTTGTTGTGTCGCACGACTCTGCACCTCTAATTCATCCACCATTTCCATCATTGCTTCAGCCATTAATTGGTTCACAAACATGCATTTATTCCGTTGCATTCGAGACAGAGGATACTGAACAGATTCAGATGGCAATTTTGGCAGGCTTGTATTATTGATAGTGGAGAGTGTCTCGACCACTGCATCATAACATAAATTAGGACGGGAACCAAACAGATTAATCATGAGTTATTACCATATTACCTGGCCTAGATTTACTGGAAAGAAACAATGGGGTTGCCTTGCTGTTTTCAGAGTTTGTCTTCTTATCTTCAGCAGCCTGCACAAAATTAACACACTAGCATTGCTATCATTGGCCAAGTCAGATAATAGGAAAGCAACATTGACACAACGAATGTTTGGGCAAGTAGCCTACACCAAATTAACACACTATGGCACATCTATCATCAACCAGGTAAGGTAGTACGAAAGCAACATTGACACAATGAATGAATGGGCAACCAGAGAGGCACTACAATTCAGTAATGTGCGTGATATGAGATAGTACATTCATGCAGCTCAGTATGCAAAACTACCAGGCAGTTTTCCTTACAAAAATCAACATTGGAGCCTTTAACATTTTGCTACAACTAATTTTAGATCAGATAAAGGTTAGATTCATGCCGATTAACAAAATACATGTTGATGTAAAAATATTGTGATATACAACAGGTACTTACATCAGCATTGGAGCACAGAGAATTCCCGCAAGATATTTTCCTCGAATACGATCCCAATGGAGGAAGTCTTCTATGGTTTAACCTTATTTTCTAAAAGAGAGATGGGTAAGAAACATGTAGAAAATATGATCAGAATGCTATAAAATTTCATGATGCGAGGATACGCACACGCTTCTTAGAATGGAGTTGACATTCTTTTGCTAGACTGGAGCGGACTTGTTCTTTGGCCACTGGAATCTGCTTATTATCAGTGGGAGTTGGGTTTCTCTGTGCTGGAGCAGTATCTATGAAAAACAGAGCAGTCTTCCCCTTGCATGCCTTATATAGAAGAATGGTGATTCAGTTATAAAACATGCTACAACAGAGATGGAATAGGTACTGAAGAATAGAAAGGCATGACATATTGACATGTATTCCCTCCATCCAAAAATAAATGGACGGGTCTAGGCGTATTTCTGTTCTAGATACATCCAGTTTTATCCATTTCTGCGACATTTAATCCGGACGGAGGGAGTATGATGTAAGAGCTAGGGATACGATAAGACAACACAGTAAAAAAACACTGAAAACCCCACTGCAGAATCAAAGTATTCAAACCCACTGATATGAGATAGTACACTCATGCAGCTCAGGATGCAAAACTACCAGGCAGTTTTCCTTGCAAAAATCAACATTGTGGCCTTTAATCATACATTTTGCTACAACTAAATTTAGACCAGATAAAGGTTGGATTCACGCCGATTAACAGAATACATGTTGATGTAAAAATATAGTGATATACAACGGTACTTACATCTACATTGGAGCACAGAGAATTCCTGCAAGAATCTTTCCTCATAAACGATACCATTGCAGAAATTCTTCTATCTGTTAAGCTTATTTTCTAAAAGAGAGATGGGTAAGAAACACGTAGAAAATATGATCGGCATGCTATAAAATTTCATGATGCAAGGATACGCACACGCTTCTTAGAATTGAGTTGACATATTTTTGCTCGACTAGAGCGGACTAGTTCTTTGGCCACTGGAATCTGCTTATTATCAGTAGGAGTTGGGTTTCTCTGTGCTGGAGTAGTATCTATAAAAACTGGAGTTGGTTTATTATCTCCTGGTGTTTGGATCTTTTGCGACGGCCTTGTTTGTAACCCTTCAGATTCTAACATAGTCGTCTTCCCCTTGCATGCCTTGTATAGAAGAATGGTGCTTTAATTATAATACATGCGACAGCAGAGAGATGGAATAGGTACTGAAGAATAGAAAGGCATGACATATTGACATGTATTCCCTCCATCCGGAAAAAAATGGATGGGTCTAGGAGTATTTCAGTTCTAGATACATCCTTTTTTATCCATCTCGGCAACGTGTAATCCGGACGGAGGGAGTATGGTGTAAGAGCTAGGGATACGACAGGACAACACAGCAAAAAAAAAAGAACTAGTTGAATGTAAAACTATATGCTAGTGGAATACATACTGAAATAACCAAGGCAACATACATGTGTATGATTGGGAAAATAAGATGGCATTGCAACAGAGCACTAGAACAACACTTCAATGTAAAAAAACATGGTATGGCAGACAGATGAAGTACATACTGATGAATAACAATGCATAAGATATTCTGAAGCATGATGTCCAAATTAAGCAGATGGCATTCCGATAGAGTAGAATGACAGTACTTGAATTTGAAAACATGTTATCATGAATGGAATAGGTACTGAAAAACAGGAAGGCATGGCATATTTACATGCATGATCAGCATGCTAAGCACATGGCATTGCAACAGAGTAGATACACTCCAGGACATTATATGCATGTTGTACCCATATCACAGGACAAGTTAGAGCAAGGACCTTGTGGGGTGAAGAGGATTCATCATCTTTCTGCAAGTCTTCTGAAGAACTGCCTTTACATGTTCCATCATATTGGGTATCATTGACATCAAGTTTATTGGCCTTTACATTGCTTCGTGAGGTTCTTGTGGATATATTAGTGTGTGCAATTATATCTGACATGCATGGAAGACAACTAGTAGTTAGATTTATGTAAATGAGTGCCTGTAGGAGACGACATAAATAGTAGGACTGGGGTTAACTAGCAGCAACAGGTCTCATAAACTAAAGGGAGAACACAGATGAAAGCTACAGAATATGTATCGTTTGTACTCGAGATTAACTAGATGGCACACAAAAGTATTAAAGAACAACATAGGTAATACTAGAAGTGGTATAATACTATAATCACCAGTCTGTGGGATAGCATTGGCTGATGGATGATAACTATGGAACAGTGTTACCTAAAGAACAAGTATCTTAGCTGAACTATGGAACAACGTGAACTCCTGAACAAGACCCGTAAGAGATCAGCATGAATATACAGTGAAATGTGATGATCTATGTTCCGTGCTTAGATGAATAACAAAGCCATAAATGTTGCACACAAGTAAGATGAGGGTACAACCTATCTGGCTGCCATCCATAGGAGTGAGCATCATGTGCTGACTTGTCGATGGCCCTGCAGTTGTTGTGGCTGTCCATGTCGGGCACGCGCATTCGATGCAGGGAACTGTTGAGTGGGGACTGTAGCTCCCTTCTGGTGTATGCTTCCCTTGTTGGAGCAGCTGCGGTGAGTCGGAAGACGGTGTGTCTGAAGATGCAGATAACGCATAAAGTTAAGAACGACATATCTCTTTGATCCGAAGAAATACACTAAGAGATCAACAGCAAGGTACGAGAGTGGTCAAACGTCTGTTGACTGAAGACTAAATTGGGGTCACACAATTTTATTTTATTTTGGTACTGTCCGATCTACGCCGTATGGCTTGATGGCCGTCTTGTGCCTCCCGGCTGACACTGTTCGGAATCTTCCCCGAAGAGCCAGTGACCAACTGCAGAGCAGCCTGTCTCCATCGTCCGTGGCCCCGTCCTAAACCCTGCTCCCCGCCCCACCGCACTGCCGTGGTTGCGCCGCCCCCGGGCCAATCCACAAAGACTCCCCGTCATCCAGATCCGGCGGCGGCAGTACCTTCAACCCACGCAACTCTAAAAGATAGCCATCTAAGTGCTGCTTCCGGGGTGAACTTGCGGCCCCGCACCCTTACGTTAGACACTAGCTAACCGGCAGCGGATGGAATATCTCTTTCCCCCTCTCAGCTATCTGACGCACCACTCAGTCTTATCGGGGCTCCTCAATCTCTCTTAGACTTTATTGGTCAGTTTGGTTCGTGACCTGACCCTCATGCCTTGATGGTCGGTACTGCCTGGTGTGGACGTGAGATGTAAATAGTTCTGCCTGGCCAGGCTTGTGTGGTGCTAAAGCGTTTGGTTCATGCCTGGGCCAGGCAAAGCATCAACGTCCCATCAATCAATCCGTGCATCAATTATTTAATGCTAATATCCATCCATGTTGCTGTTAGCCTCGTGGCCGCACGACCAGGCACGGCCAGGCATTCGAAATCGGTCGCTTGGGCCAGGCTACTTGCAGTGTGTGGAGTTCAGCCAGGCTAATTAAAGTGCAAGGGAACCCAGCCCAGGCGGGCTTTCTTTTTCACAGGGTAGCAACCAAGCAAGCATGCATGAAATCCAGCCACAACCCCAGGCCACGCAAAAGATGCTCACGACGCAAGCCAAACGGGCCTTATATCTCCCTAGTTCACACATACACATGTCTCGCTCGCGCTATACATATAGACCCATCCAACACTCTCTGCCCTTGTTCTCTCTCCATGTGACACGCACCCCCCTAAGTACCATAATCCCTCACTCCATCATAGGCTCTGTTTGGATCCATGGGTTAGAGTTAGTTTGGGTTAGTTTGGAGTCAACTAACCCAAAAAGATCCAAACAGGAGGGTTAGTTTAGGTTAGATGCATCTAACCCATCCAAAAAAACTAACCCATCCAAGAGGTTCTTATTTGGGTTAGTTCTTCTTGGGACCACTAATAAACACTTTTTTCTCTCGCTCTCCCCGCAGCAAATCCCTCCCCACTTCCTCGAAGCTTCTCGTCCTCTCCCTCCCTCTCGCACCGCCCGTGAAGGTGCCTCGCCGTATCCGCACTCCATCTAACCCTGCCATCCAAACACCTCTTAGAGTTAGTTCAGGGTTAGAATCTAACTCTAACCTCTAACTGAGTTAGAGTATCCAAACAGGGCCATAGGCGCAAGCACTCCCACCCCCTCCTAAGTATGATTATCTCTTACTAGCCATCAGGAACACACGTATTGTATCCTTCCATCCATACATCTATCTCGATATCTCTCGGTGCATCTTCTATCGCGCACACACCTTGTCAATCGATCTCCCATCCATGTAGTACCATCACGATCTCCAGGGGATCTCTCTATGACAAACATACACTCTCTCCTCCCCATGTCTGCATTTTCTCTGTACGTCTCTCTCGACCTCTCTCCCTTGTTTGTCAGACCCCTCTTGGCCACGTGCTAGGGGTCTTCCTCTCTCGGTTCCAAACAACCACACACTATCTCCTCACCTTGCCTCCATTGTCGAAGATGCATGTGTGATATGTTTGCATAAGACATGCACGCTTTTTCTCCACTTTTATCGTGTGTTGTCCATGTCTCTTTCACACACGCACACACACTTTTTTCACACTCTCTCTCTATCTCTCTATCTCTCTCTCTCTCACATCCATAAGCATATGGATGTTTTGAAAAGTCAAACCTCAGAAAAGTTTGACTAGGTATATGTGGATAAAAACATTTACATCTGGAACGATCATTAGATTCATCATACTATCATTTATCTTTGGTATTGCCGATATAAGTAATTTCTTTATAAACTTGGTCAAAGTTTCAAAAGTTTGACTTTAAAAAAATGTTGTAACTACATTATCGAACGGAGGGAGTAGCTCTTTCTCTCTCTCTCTCTTCTATCTCTCACGGGCCTCCCCTCTCACTCGAACTCTCTATACCAACGGATTATACGCTCACTATGTCAGCGTATAGCTCTGTATATTGTTTAGTTGACCGGTCAACCAATCCACATGCTGCGTTGTCAGCTCGTGTTCTGTATCTTGGTGTGCTGGCCCATGTGGCAGTGGGTGAAAATAAGTAAACCAGAGACCCATCTGACACGCGGTGAAGGAAACAAAGTTGAAACCACTCGGGATAGCACCCCGCATGCTAGTAAATTGAGGGCGCATTGAGGACAAACTTCTTGCGCGCGAAGGACGCACTCATGCACAATTCACCACTGCGCAGCGGCATGCACAGAAGGACGCACTCGCGCACACCCAGCACACAACACACACCAGCACACGTGTACACCGGCGTCGCCGCCGGTTGAGATGGACGGCGAGGCAGCCAACAAGCAGAGGCCGCTCGAGCCAAAACCGCATCTGGCGAGCCTGGACTTCATCAGCAGCCTCCCCGACGACATGTTGCTCATCATCATCGGCCTCCTCCCCACCAAATCTGCAGTGCGGACCGCCCTGCTCTCCCGGCGGTGGCGCCCCTCTGGCGCTGCGTCCCCCTCAACCTCACCGTCGACAGCTGCCTCTGCGACAGGGATTGCAAACGCATGGCCGCAGTCTCCAAGATCCTTTCATTGCACCGTGGGCCAACCAGACGCCTTGACATCTGCATGTTCAGTACCAACTGAAGGTCCAACCCAAGTTCGACAAGTGGTTCTTATCCCCCGCCCTAGATCACTCGAGGAGGTCAGCTTTGAAGCTGGACGATGTCGCTCTCTGCCGCCGTCCGCGCTCCGCCTCACGCCAACGCTGCGCCGCGCCAGCTTCAGCTCCTGCTATCTTCCCCAGATTGATGTTGCGCCCGCCCTTCTTCTCCCTCAACTCAAGCAGCTCGACCTCTTCGACGTTGTCATCTCGAAGAAGGCTATGGAGAACCTGCTCCGCAGTTGTACTGCGCTCGAGTACCTTCGTCTTGAGAAGATCCACGGGTTCATTAGCCTCCACATCGCCTCGACGAATCTCCGATGGATTTATATGTCTTGCTGGCCCCGCAACAAGACATCAATTGGGAAGAGATCACTCCAGCTGTTCCACGTTATGGTCATTGAGAATGCGCCTTTCCTTGAGAGATTGCTTGTATCGGATCTAGTAGGTCCAACAAAAATCAGGGTCATTGACGCGGCGAAATTGACAGCGTTGGTGTACTCGTCTGCCAAATTCTCCGAACTCTTTATTGGATCTGTAATCATTCAGGTACAGCACTCATCTTCTTCTCCGTCTTCTTGAAATTCACATTTTTAAATTTCTTCTTGGTGTATTTACGACCGTCTTCTAGAAAATGATTCCCACAAGCTTGACCCAGTCCATGCGCACAGTGAAGATCTTAGCACTAGAATCTATCGGCCCCAATCTGGATCAAGTTATTGGATTCCTTACATGCTTTCCATGCACAGAGAAGCTACTCATCGAGGTGAAACTTCTTTCCTATTAGTAAACTGTAATCACAACGTAGCTCAATTTTTTCGTAATTTTCCCAAATTACGATGACAAGTGTAGTGTTCAAAACTACATCTACGCACTGCATCGAATGTTTTTAGTATTTTTTTTCTCACATGATCACCTGCATCATTTTTATGCTGTACTACTATAGTAGCCTAGGCTAGTCATAGTGGAAAGTAACTTAGACTACTCCAGTAACTCTATGGTTACCCTAAGGGCAAGTACTATTACTACCTCCGTCCTGGTTTACTCTTCCAATTTTGTAGTATCAAAATTTTACCATAGATTTAACTGACAAAATGTTAATGCATGTCACTAAGAACTATATCGTTGGATTTGTATTTGAACATAATTTCGAATGGTGTAATTTTTAGTGACATGCATTGGCATTTTCTTAGGTAAATCTATGGTCAAAATTTTATACTAAATACGAGGTAGTATTCCCTCCGTCCCAAAATTCTTGTCTTACATTTGTTTAGATATGGATGTATCTAACACTAAAATGTAACTAGATACATCCGTATTTAGACAAATTTAAGACAAGAATTTTGGGACGGAGGGAGTACAAAAGTGGGCTATGTAGGCCAAAACATGTGCCAAATTCACTTGTGATGCATTTGGCATCGATGCCCCTCCATTGCTCACCTGGTGCCCCAATCTGGAGCACCTACTTTGCTCCGGTGCCAAATTAACTCACGCAATGAAAAAACACCGCGTGGGAGAGAGAGAGGACTGAGGCAATAAAAAAACACTTGTTTGGGAGAGTGAGAGGCTGGTGTAGTTGGTTTGATTGATTTGTTTATACATGTGGGTCTGTGTGCGCAGCGGTGCCAACTCTCTCACATCGCGAGAGCGGTGCCAAAATCTTTTGATTTGACATCGATGCGTATTATGTGGCATACTTTTGCGAAATATGGCATCGACCACATAGTGGAAGGCAACAAATTCCCAAGCTCTTCACGTCCTCCTAGTTAAATGAGAGGAAACAGAAACAGAGAGAGAGAGGGAGAGAGAGAGAGAGAGTGAAAAAACATCACTAGCTAGCCAACCCTATCGTATGAGCGAATGATATTGGTACCTCTTGATGACACGGCAATCTTATGCAGCCAGCTGCTCTAATATGTTCTCTTCTTTTGCAGATAAAAAAAGACCCGAAAGTGAAAAATGTGCTGCGCTATAACAATCTCATCGAATGCCTTGATCTCCATCTTACAGAAATTGATTTGATCGACTACCGAGGCAGCACATTTGAGATTAAATTGGCCAGGTTCTTTGTTCTGGATACAAGTGTGCTCAAGGTAACGAGATTTGGCGTTCTCTGGCGCAACAATGAATGGCGTGCTGATCACCGCAAGCGTCTAAGCCTAAATTACAAAGTCTACGCAGAAGCTGAATTTGTTTTTGAAACATCAAGTGGCCAGAGACTCGAAAACTTATTTGCCCATTAGTGACTTGTTAGGGCGGTGGCTTTTAGTTTGTACGATAACGCTGCATCCACCTAAAGTAACGAAAGTTCTTACGTGAACTTCCTAGTAATTCCCTCTTCCTAAGTGCAGCATTACTCCTAACATTTGTAATATCAGTTTGAAACTTGTAATATTGCTGTGTCATATTCCCGCGTTTTCAAAATCCTGCGAATCAAACAGGTCCTGAGTTGGTGATGATGTTGTGCCCTCCCATCTTTCACCAGTAGCCGTCGGATCTAGATCTGACGCATACAAACCAAGCTTCTCCATTTTTGCAAAAAGCTGCCCGCACTTGTTCCCTATTTACAAACAACTCATTGTCTCTCACAATCAGCCTTATCTCCTCCCCACCACATCTAGAAGGTCGTGGAAAAATCTGGCGCGATGGCCGCTGCCGGAGAGTCCACCCCCAATCTTGGTGTTCCGTGCAACACACGGCCATCTATGCACGGGAAATTATGTCAAACAGGGCTAGTTGTAAGCAGGCTAGCTCTACAGCCATGATGATAGCGACTTCAGACGGTGAGGCTGACTATGGTATGCCGAACACGGCGCCTATACTCAGGTGTCATCTCCGGCGCAGGGTCTTGTCACTTCACTGTGAGGAGCAGCACGTAATAATTTGACCAACGGGTAGTACAGTGCTAGTACTCCTAGGAGTACTACATTGGTAGTAATACTACTAGTACTAGTAGCACCATCGTCTGGATTTAGGAGTACTACCACGTCCATCTGGATTTTAGTATTTGACTAGCAATATCTAGTAACGCATGTCACAAAAAATGTACTACTCCCTCTGTAAATAATTACATGGTGTTTTATTCCTATCGGCGAGAGAACTTAATGTTTTCTTGCTAACTAGAGTCTTAATAGGATTACATGCAATGAACTAAACACTGCATGTCATGTTTGGTAGTCTCAAGTCATTGAAAGCATGCACGGCCCACATCTCTCATTGGTTGATATGTCACGAAATAAGAAACAAGGAGGGAGTTAATGCACCGTGCCTAAGTGTTTTGGGATTATTTGGTTTTCATAATATGACTTACACAACATTTTTGTTTACATGCATTAACATTTTATTATTTAAATCAAAGGTCAAAACTTTGCGCAAAATGCAAAGGGGACCAATAAACTAGTAAACATCAAACTTCTCTCGTTTTGCCCCAACTAGAGGTCCGGTGAGATGACTATACTGCACCGGCACGGAGGGGGGCGCAGCTTCATTGACTTACGCAATTGCCTTTGGGTGAATGACATGTGGGCCCAGGGGGTGGCTGGCCCACCTATCATATAGCCAAAGGCAGGTGCAGTAGATGGCCGAGGAGTAGTACGAAATCCTACTTACCTACGCACGCTAACCAAGGGCAAGAGTGATCACTCGAATCGCAAGATCAGTTGACTAGTAGAAGCTAAGCTAGACCCATGGAGGCGATGAGTGCGAGCATCAGCCGGCTGTGCTAGATGGTCCACGACGCCGGCCTGCGGCCCGGCAACGAGGAACGTCTCCAGGTAGTATTGCTTGAGACCGGTAGGGCGAGGGGCCGCTTGGACGACAGCTTCGTCTCCTTGTTCGACGAGGTCCTCGTCGGTTTCCTCGACAAGTTCACCATCGTCAAGAAGCTCACAGACGACTTTGACGCAAGCCTTCAGCCGACGCACCCAGGCTCTGCAATGCCCGCCACCCTCAACGGCCACTATGGTGACAACCGCTTCGACGCACTGGTGGCCCCGCGACTGCCCGCCGTCGCGCCGGAGAATGTCCACCTTGAGGTCGCGCTCGCCACGCAGCACTTGGTGCAGCAAAACACCATGGAGATAATCACCCACGTCTACGCGCATGCAAGAGGAGGATGATAGGACGCTGGCCTTCTTGGACCGCAGGGCAACCTTGGACGCACTATTCAGAAGCACGTTGAGCTCGCCGCCAACGCCGCTGCTCCTCACACGTCGGTTGGTGACCCAGCGCACTAGGGCGTGAGGATGTCGTTGATGGATCCGTATGTATTTTTATCTTTCCGTCAAATCCATGTAGTAGTATATGATACTACAGTAATTATCTTACCTTTCGCATCAACTTCATAATTTTCATACGTACACCATGCATGAATGGCGCCAGAACCAAACTTCTCATTACTCTAGGCAAAATCGTTATTTTCTATCTATCGATTGCGCCATGGAGCAGAACCAAATTTTACAAGTTACGAGTTCAAAAGGAAAAGCCTGCCGTGTTCGCGTCGCACCCCCACACGGTTGGTCCGGCACGCCGCTCAAGCGGGAATGCGTGCGGTGTTGCATTTTCACTTACAAGTGGGACCATAGTTGAGCAAACTGACTATCGGCAAACCCTCACCCCGCCCACCGCGTGATGGCTGAGAAAACAGGAGGGAGAAGAGATGGTTGTAGCACGGACTCCAAGAAAATTGGTGTCGGATGGGACTCGTGTGGGTGGCGTGTGCCGTAGTGCTAGACGTGAATGCTAGTTATGGCCCATGCCACCCCACTATATCGAGCCTATATCGAGGTACAGTATGTAGAACAAATTTCCTACAGTCCATGCTCAGCACTCCTCTATCTTTCTTCTTAGCCAGCCAGCGGACCCGCAGAGCCCATCGTCTGTTTGCTCACATGCGGTCCCACATGTCAGTGAAAACGCAAGCGGACCCACTGAACCTGCACATCTTTCACCTCGACGTGCTGGTGATGAAAAACAAATCCAAGAAAGATCTTCGGTGGCCGCTTTTGGAGTTACTCAAGAGTAGTAAGATTCTATTTACAGTTTAACCCAAGATGCACATCTCGTGGCTTCAACTTATCAACTACCACTCTATTTTCTTTCATGACACGACCTAGATGCTGGATGTCCCATGTGTCGGCAAAAGGAGGAAGAACCCGACCAATTCTTCGGTTGTGCTCTCGGATTAGACTAGTTGTGCTAACTTAAAAATTTTATTGTGTACTCCCTCCGTTCCAAAATACTTGACTTCCATTTGTCCAAAAATGGATGTGCCTATATACTAAAACATGTCTAGATACATATATTTTTTGACAAATACTAGAACGGAGGGAGTAGAATGGATGCAAGTTTTTGTATTGGGAAGAAGAGTACATGCATATATTGATAGAGCGTTGGAGTTGGCCTTACAAGTGGGACCACAGTTGAGGAAACTGACTATCGGCAAACCCCCACCTCGCCCGCCGCGCGATGGCTGAGTTAGATGAGGTTGAAGAGATTGCTCTAGCGCGGACTCCAAGAAATTTGATGTCAGATGGAAGTCGTGCTGGTGGCATGTGCCGTACTCCTGGACGTGAATGCTTGTTCTGGCCCATGCCACCCTACTACTCCTACTACTTACTATATAGTACTACTAGTATCGAGGATTTGAGGTGCTGGGTACGTATGGCTACAGTAAAAACACCCGCACGACGCGCGAAGCATGTGAAGCTAGTACAAATAGTGTACTACTATTGTTGATGATTGGCCTCATCCGATAACCTATTGCAATGCACGTACAATTATGTATTCGGAAAATATGTTTTGCCTCGTCGCACCACTCACTCACAGAAGCAACTCGAAAGCCATTCATAAATTTAGTAAGTTTATCACAGGCATATCATTTTATTACATACAACAGGTCATCAATCCACATCGACAACGAGGATACATTATAAATACTAAAGTTTTCACCACACAACAAATAACAAGCAATGAAATGAACTTCAACTCAACCATTCCTCGATGTTGGAAACGCTTGCTTTGAACCACAACTGATTCTCTGGGACGGGCCATCCATTGTCGATCTGGAGACCAACACAGGACTGATCATCCAGGCTGAAGCGGCCTACTATATCAGTACCAGGGTAGGGAACCACCCAAATATACGAGGTATAGACACAATTGCTTCTCATAAATGGTAGTAACGTTGTGTCAACAGTAGTTGGATCGCCTTTCACCATCATTGGATAGTTTTGTCCAAGGAAGAGCGAATTTTCTCCAAGACTATCAATTCTGTACCAGGGAGAAGGAGTTGGCACTAGCACACTAGTATCCATCCCGAATACCAAGCAACGGGTGTTGGAATAGGTCCGGAGAGTGCGACCATGGGAGACTACACCTGCTTCCTTAGCAGTAACATCATCAGTGGGCTGTATACACACGAGAAGAGGTGATCCATCAGAATTAGTTGCCAGGCGCCAAATAGTATATGGGCGCTGCTCGTCCTCATGCTCGTGATCATCACCATCATCATCTCCCCCTTGGTTATAAAAATCTTCAAGTATAGGTGGTGGAATGTTCACAGGACCTTGGAAACAAAAGAAGAAGGTTAATTAGTAAGGCTGGCCATAGTGGGGGTAACATAAGTAGTATCATGCACTTGGGACTCGCAAACATGCTTATGTGGTAGGCAATTATGGAAGAGAGAGATGGTTATAGTAACATAGGTAGATACCATAACATAATAAATGTGATGCTACTATGTGTCATGCATGGCAATAAATGAGACTACCTATGATACTAATCTAAGATACTATGCACTATAGAGGTAGTACCATAAACTAGTAACATATGCATGTTACTAGTCTAAGTTACTCCCCACTATGACCAGCCTTGCTAACCCGCATGCATGTGGATGAAACAATTATAATTACGGTGGAAGACAAACGTACCGAAACAACGAGGATGCCATGCAAAAATAGTGCCACGAGTGGTGGCAGCAAACACAAGGCCCTCATATTCAATTGCATCACAGTACTCATCCGTGTACAAAAACTGATTTTTGAGCAATATCCATCCAGTCAAACCACTACGACGGCAACAAGCTTGTCAAAGATAGAAACAACTTCATAGTTGTTGTAATTCCAAGAGCGGTTGGGGACTCGAGAAATTGCTATCTTCCGTAGAAGACAGTCACCATGATTGTATTTGAACGTGCGTACAATACCGGTGTGCTCAACCTCTAGGCAGTCTGCTGAGATTTTTGGAAGTGAAACCCAGTCACGAGTGTACACATTCACAAGTTCCCACTCGCAGTTGGACCCAATGTAAACAACCCAATCTCCATTTGCGCCTGCCCAAGCCTTGCCCTCAAGCGATGGCATCTTAACATCATACGTATCATTATCAAGTGGCATCAACTTGCACAGGGCGAGGCCTCCATCATGACGGCGCCAATCATCAGGGTCACGGCGAAGAAGATAGGGGAGATCAAACCACTCCTTCACTCTTGGGTTCCTTGTAATGATGTTATTAGTTGAGTCGAGAATGTGCTTGAACGAACCTGCCATGCTAGCCGAGGTGATGACGTCGCACCGATCAATGAGTTCCTCCACCACGTCATCTTTCAGATCGGGGCAAGAATAACGGGGTCATTTCCGTCCTATTCCCTCCATGGAGAAGACGATCGAACAATGGCAGAAGAAAGCGTGAAGGGCTGAAGGAAAATGGAGGAGGGAGAGGAAGAGCATGCGACAGCAGTTCCAAATCGAGAGGGAAAGGCGAAGAGTCGGTGGACGGTTGCCAGTTTGCCACGGTTCACGAAGGGGCGCCCCGGACTACACGTCGATTCGGAAATACTCCTACTACTCGCCGTCGTCTCACTGATATGTGGAATGGGACCACATGTCAACGAGACATGGTGTGTAATTTCTCGTGCAAAATGCGATCTAGCCGCGTTGGCCCGAGGTGCCGCATTAGTTATCGGCATTTATTTTTTTAATGGCGCGCCATTCAGTTTTGAAGCACGACTAACTGGTACTGTACGCAAAGAAAATATAAACTACTCTACCACTACTCCACCTCTAGTACTAGTAGTATAAAAAAGATATATAGGCTGGAGTTTCAGCGCTTTCTTGCCAAGGGCTGCCCACTTGCTTCTCACACTACCACCCTCTCTCCAGATCTAAAAAAGACGGCCCCTCTCTCCCTCCTCACCGGTGGTCACAGATCCACCGGGGAATAAAAGGACGTGCAGCGTTGACGCACTCGTCGTCAGCGAGCGAGGTCACGCACTGACGACAAGGCCGTCCTCTCAGACCTAGCGCCCGCGCGGGATCGCTGTTGTTGTGTGTGCGGAGGACGACGACCACGAGCGAAGCCACTTCCCGCCGACCCTCATGTATGCTACCTCTTTTAGAACCATACCCTTGTTGTATTGCCCCATCTGGAATGTCGTTGCATGTGGATCTTTTTCCACTCCACCATCTTCCCAATTTGCTATCCTCTGCTCTGCTGGCCACGCAGACGAAAACCATAATTTGCACTATTAAAGGAAATCCTACTTCATGCAGACTAATGCATGTCTGGGTTGAATAAGGAAAGGAAGGGAGACTGTACTATCCAAGAGAGTAGGCATCGAACCCACATCTAGGTGGAAAAGGGGAAAATCAGTAGCTAAGGAACGAGTCTCATGTCTCTTGGTTGAAGAAGGGTAGAACGGCATGACAACGCAATAGAGAATGACCAGGTCGATCGATTTGTTGTCCTCACATAGGAAAAAGGTGGCTAAAGAGAACAAAAATGGGACGTAATCCACATATGCTGTCTGGATATTTGTTGCTCTGGGCAACCATACCTCCCTCACCACTCTGCGTCCGTGGAGGTATATCGTACTGGTGCGCCCACTGTCCGAATGGGCCTCCCATGCTCTTATTGCCACTTTTTTTGCTGTTAGTATAACGCCAGCAGTCAAGTCAAGCAATGCTCAGGCTCATGACTTTGAACTTCTGTGGCACATCAAACACATGCAGCATGTTGATGGCATGCCCTCTGATCATGTTATGGTCACCTGACTTGGGCAACAAAGTGTGTCTCAGAATCCAAGTTATGGTTGCCAATCCTGACAGCAGATAGTGAACTGATCCAAACTTGTGAGTCTCAACTGCCTTGTCAGGAATTTCCTTGTACATGTGAGCCATTGAGTTATGACCCAACTTCTTCTTTGCATATATTTCCAAGTCATCCTCTTCTTCCTTGGGGGCATTTATCAGACTTGCCCATTCTTCAACAGTAGATTGGTACCTTGTACCTTCAGACATCCAAACAATTCTACCATCTGGATAAAAATGTGCTGTGGAGTAGAACTGGATGATAAGCTCATCATTCCAGTTGGTGAACTTCTGTCCAACAAAATATGCTAATCCACAAGCAATAAAGCTCTCCTCCACTCCAGGGTAGTGCTGCTCATTCTCCCTGATGAATTTCCAGTCAACGCACCTCATATCACAGACAATGGGCTTCTTGTCCAACAGAATGGTCTCATAAAAGTCCTGTTGTTCCTTTGTGTGGAACCTGTAGTCAACAGCAGTCCTTCTTCTTGAAGCATATGGATCTTCCATCCTCCATAGCCTCAGCCCTGAATCCTTCCTGATTCTCATGTCCTCAGCCACAGGATGGGCATCATTGCGGTCTGGTATCTTGGGCTTGAGCTTTCTAAGGACTTGTCCTTCCTCATCTTCATCTTCTGCAACATTGGGCACTGGGGCCTTGTTCTTCTCAGCAGCTGGAATACTCCTAGTATTCCTCTTTGGAGCTTGCTTGGCCTTGGAGGCAGCTTTGGGTGCATCTTTGGGCTTGGATGTTGCAGCCCCTGACCTGATTGCATCTCCCATAAGCTTAGCTGCCTTAGGAGCTGGTGCAGCATCCTCTTCCTCTTCTTCAGAATCCCTTCTCATTGAGGGCTTTCCAAGGACCTTGGCAGTTGTGGTTCTAGCTCTCTTCTTTTTCTTGTCCTGATCACCATCATCCTCTGATTCAATTGTGAACTTCATGGTTGCACCAGTGGGGACTTTCTGAGGTTTTGATGGTGCTTCTTTCCTTGCAGGTGCCTCTTTGGGTTGAGCTTGAGCTGGCACTTGAGTGGACTTCCTGGCCTTTGGCATTGGAGTTCTCTTGGCAGGAACTTTCTTCTTCAGACCTGGCTTTGTGCTTTGTGCAGAGCCATACTCTTTCTTGAGCACCACTTTCTTGGAAGTGGCCTCATCCTCCTCAGCTTTGTAATCCTCATCCTCTGAGTCTGAGGTTCTCTTACTCCTTTGCCTAGTTGCAGCCTTAGGCAAGTTGCTAGGAGTACTTCTGCTCCCATCATCTGAAGTTAAGGGAGTAGTGCCCTCACTCAAGTCCATCTGCTCTTCAGACCTGTTCTGGCTGTCACTCTGATCAGACATACTGCAAAAGTTGATTGCTGACCCTGTGAAGAGTTATAGATGAGATAGAAAAGATGAGCATCACAAAATGCAGAGATTTTTAAAAAAGAATGATTCAAAAGTTCAGTTTTAGTTTTCCACAGAAAGCATTTCGGATCAACCGATTTTCAAACTCGGTGATACCGAAGCAGTTTTGGTTCCTAAACTGATGATCTCGGTTGGACCGAGTTTCAATTCGGTGGCACCGAGACTGCTAGGGTTTCATAGAATCCTCAAATCGGTCGCACCGATTAGTAATTCTCGGTCAGACCGAGAGTCACTAGTGCAATGGCATAAGCCAAAATTGGTGAGACCGAGTTTTTCAACTCGGTGGGTCCGAGATGGTTTCGGCGGAAACCTAACCCTAAAAATTTGAATCACATCTAATCTATGGACTATTTTGGCTGGATAGAAGAATCTCAATCGTGGCAAGAATCAAAACAATGTGCTAGGAATCAGACGTGGATAGCACAAAGATCAAGTCCATACCCTAACTTGGTGGTGGACTTTCTACGGCGGCAACGGCGGGGACGAATTCCGTTGACGGCGGCGAAGACCAGCGACTGGAGGCTGCTGGCGGTGAGGAGACGAACCGAAGACCACAATGGCAGAACGAGCTGTTGCGCGGGCGAAGGGTTTCGAAGAAATTTCCAAACTTTTGCCCGTGGCTATATATAGCCCGACCCTGTCGGTGTGACCGAGTGGAACAACTCGGTGGCATCGAGATGCATAACTGTGTTCAGTTATAGCAAATCGGTGAGACCGAAAAGTTCAAATCGGTTGCACCGAGATTGAAAACTCCGATCAACTTGGTGATCTCGGTAGGACCAAAATGGAAGAATCGGTCAGACCGAGAATCACAAAGAGGTTTTGGAAGTTTAAGTCTATGACGAATCAGGGACTCCGAGTGCTCCTCACACAGAGTGGTTCGAATCTGACTTGATCAAATTTTGTGATGTAGCATGAATAGAGTTTGAGATGAGAATAGCAGAGATAGCTAAAGAAGGTTCTTAGGCATTCTTGTCCATCCACTTGGCAAAAATAAAAGAAACCAAACAATCAAAACAACAATTGGATGTCCTTGAATGAGTAAAATATGCACCAACATGCTCACACAATAAGATAGCAAATGAATATGTGGCAAAGCATGCACAACCAATTCTAGCATCTATCAAGCAATTGGCGATGACTAGGTCATCTATATATGAATATATTGACTTAGGAGTCAAATGAGAACATTTGATCATAGGTCATACTCATCGTTTAAGCTCAAGTGGGGTTACCACTTTTACATAATGCATTAATGTGTTCACACCATTAGAGTTGCTTGGACTCAATTCTTAGAGTTAAGCTCCCCATAGATGTGAGATCCCCCCTTAGAGGGATGAACTAACCTTGGGTTTTGTCGATGATGACTTCATGTAAGTGTTGAAGATGTAGATGCTCAATGTTGATGTAGATCATTTGGAGCAATCCTTTGGAGTGTGTTGCACTTTCAACTTACCTACATGGGTTAGTCCCACAAGGAACAAACAAGAATATCCATAGACATAGAGTGATGCACACACAAGATGATGTCCATGAATTTATTTGGTTACCTTGTCCCTTGTCTTACCAACATGAGGGTTTGTGACTCCTTGAACTAGTGCAAGATGTGGAAGTTGATTGCACTTGTTTCTGCCAAAATGGTATGAGTGAAGAATGTTGGCGGAGTCACCCTCAAGAACTCTCTAGTTCTTCTTCTTCGAGATCCACATCATCTTGATGGGAATCCTTGGAGTTGTAGTTGTACTAGATGAAGTAGAACTTGACGTGGTCTTGGGGACCCACTTGAACGAGGCTTTGGGTGCTTCTTCAAATGCATCAATCTCTTCTTGAAGCTTGTCCTTGCCTTTGTTCTTGTGGTCTTGTGGTGGAAGATCATCTTGAGCTTGTGTTCCCTTGAAGGAAGTAGGATCATACTTCTCTTGTTGAGGAACAAACTTCGTCTTGAACTTCTGTTCAAAACCAACACCTTGATTCTTCCGGTGCCTTCCTTGCTTGCGTACAATTTCCTCGAATTGCTTACTCCCGGCAAGGCTCTTGTAAACACCTTTCTCTATAATTCCCTTCAATAAGCTATTTTCTTGCTCAAGTGTAACTTGGCTAAGAGAATCATTAGTGGAATCAAGAGAACTACTAGAAGCAACAATATTGGATTTGACATTATTATTGTTACCACTAGAGGAAGTATCTTTCTTGTACTTGTTACTAGACTTGACTTGAGGCATGTAAGTAGATAAGAGTAAACGCTTGGAATTGTAAGAAGAACTTTTCTTGCGAAGATCATCATTGATTGCTTTTAAGAACTCATGCTCTTGCTCAAGATTGAGCTTTTCAAAGTGTAACTTCTCATGAGCCCTTAAAAGTTCTCGATGATCTTCGTAGATAGTTTCATGAGCTAACTTAAGAGAGTTTAATTCTTTAGTTAGAATCTCAATCTTCTCCTTATCACTGTCATTCGTTTTATCTTGTTTAGCATGATTAATTGACGTTTCATCATAGTATTCATCACTAGAGTTGTCAACAAGTAAATCATCATCCACAAGCAAGTCATCTTCATCACTATTGAAATCAACATACTCGGGGTGTGTTACCTTTGGACCTTTGGCCATGAATCATCTTCCAACACCTTCATTTGGTGAATCAAATATGTCGTAGGAGTTGGTTGACACAAGTGCTAGACCGGCAACACCTTCATCTTGAGTATATTCGGAGTCGAAGTGATAGCTTCTCTCGGAGTGATTGTCAGAGTCGGAGCCGGATACCCATTCACCAACCTGAGCTTGATGTCTTCGTTTTGTGTAGCTCCTTGATGACTTGTCCTTACTTTCCGAATCCTTGCTTCTCCGTGAGGGTCTTCGTTCATAACGATCATCTCTACTCCTCCTCTCTCTTGGTGGTGATTCTTATCTTTTGCTCCTTCTTCTTGGAGAATCTTCTCTTCTTTTGTAGGGTGTCGTACACTCATTGGAGTAGTGTCCGGGTCTCCCACAATTGTAGCAATTGCGCTCTCGACTAGAAGATCTCTTGTCATTGTAAGACCTTGATTTGGAGCTTCTTTCTTTGCTTCTACTCTTGTAGAATTTGTTGAAGTTCTTCACCGTTAAGCTCAATTCTTCGTTGAAGGTTGGTTTCTCACTTGATGATGTGGGGGCTTCACTTGAGACTTTGTAGGCACCACTTGACTTGTTGTGAAGTTCCTCCTTATCCTTGAGTGACATCTCATGAGCAACAATCCTTCCAATGACTTCCGTTGGCTTGAGATCTTTGTAGTTTGGCATCATTTGAATCAACGTGCACACGGTATCATACTTTCCATCCAATGCTCTCAGAATCTTCTTGATGATGAATTTGTCGGTCATCTCTTCACTCCCAAAGCCGGCAATATCATTTGTGATAAGAGCAAGCCTAGAGTACATTTCAGCGACACCTTCACCATCCCTCATTTTGAACTTGTCAAGTTGACTTTGGAGCACATCCAACTTGGATTCCTTGACGGACTCGGTACCTTCATGCATATCAATCAAAGTATCCCAAATTTCCTTTGCATTCTCAAGACGGCTGATTTTGTTGAATTCTTCGGGGCACAATCCGTTGAAGATGATATCACAAGCTTGAGCGTTGTATTGCAGCATCTTCAATTCTTCCGCATTAGCTTCACGGTTCGGTTCTCTCCCATCAAAAAATACACCTTGCAAGCCAATACAAATAATTGCCCAAACGGCGGGGTTATGTCCAAGAATATGCATTTTCATCTTATGCTTCCAACTAGCAGAATTAGTACCATCAAAGTAAGGACCTCTACGGTGATAATTTCCCTCGCTAGACGCCATACTCTCCTAGGTTGTGAAACCAAGGCTATGACCACCAAAAGCTATGGAAATCAAAGCAAATGGAGACCAAAGCTCTGATACCACTTGTAGGACCGTGAAGTATGTCTAGAGGGGGGGATTAGACTACTTGACTAATAAAAACTTAACCTTTTCCCAATTTTAGAGTTTGGCAGATTTTAGCTCCTTTAGGACAAGTCAAGCAATCATCACACAATTCAAGCAAGAATGCAAAGAGTATATAGGCAGCGGAAATTAAAGCATGCAACTTGCAAGAAAGTAAAGGGAAGGGTTTGGAGGATTCAAACACAATTGGAGACACGGATGTTTTTGGCGTGGTTCCGATAGGTGGTGCTATCGTACATCCACGTTGATGGAGACTTCAACCCACGAAGGGTAACGGCTGCGCGAGTCCACGGAGGGCTCCACCCACAAAGGGTCCACAAAGAAGCAACCTTGTCTATCCCACCATGGTCGTTGCCCACGAAGGACTTGCCTCACTAGCGGTATATCTTCATGAAGTAGGCGATCTCCTTGCCCTTACAAACTCCTTGGTTCAACTCCACAATCTTGTCGGAGGCTCCCAAGTGACACCTAGCCAATCTAGGAGACACCACTCTCCAAGAAGTAACAAATGGTGTGTTGATGATGAACTCCTTGCTCTTGTGCTTCAAATGATAGTCTCCCCAACACTCAACTCTCTCTCAATGGGTTTGGATCTGGTGGAAAGAAGATTGGAGTGGAAAGCAACTTGGGGAAGGCTAGAGATCAAGATTCATATGGTAGGAATGGAATATCTTGGACTCAACACATGAGTAGGTGGTTCTCTCAGAAATGGTAAGTTGGAAGTGTAGGTTCGTTCTGATGGCTCTCTCCACGAATGAAGAGGAGGTGGAGGGGTATATATAGCCTCCACACAAAATCTAACCGTTACACACAATTTACCAAACTCGGTGGGACCGAATTGTTAAACTCGGTCGAACCGATTTAGTAAACCTAGTGACCGTTATTGATTTTCGGTGGGACCGACATGCATCTCGGTGAGACCGATTCGGTTAGGGTTAGGGCATAACGTAATCTCGGTAAGACCGATTACACAAACTCGGTGAGACCGATTTGGTAATAAGCTTTCCAGAGAGTTGGTCAGGTAAACTCGGTGGGACCGATTTGCTCTTTTCCGTGAGACTGAAATGTTACAAAAAGGAAACAGAGAGTTTACATTACAATCTCGGTGGGACCGATCGCTCACTTCGGTTAGACCGAAATGTTACGAAGGGAAACAGAGAGATTGCAACCCCATCTCAGTGAGACCGAGATCCCTATCGGTAAGACCGGTTTGCTTAGGGTTTGTGGCAGTGGCTATGACTTTTGGAATCGGTGGCGCCGGATAGGAAGTTTCGGTGTGACTGATTTTGACTTTGGGTTTAGGTTATTTGTGGATGTGGGAAAGTAGTTGAGGATTTTGGAGCATATCACTAAGCACATGAAGCAAGAGGCTCATTAAGCAACACCTCATCCCTCCTTGATAGTATTGGCTTTTCCTATAGACTCAATGTGATCTTGGATCACTGAAATGTAAAATGAAGAGTCTTGAGCTTTTGAACTTGAGCCAATCCTTTGTCCTTAGTATTTTGAGGGATCCAGTTTCATCATCCATGCCATGCCATTCATTGAGCTTTCCTGAAATGATAGTCTTGGAATAGTATTAGCTCAATGAGCTATATGTTGTTATTAATTACCAAAACCACCTAGGGATAGTTGCACTTTCAGATGGCAATGCACAGATCGAGGAGTTGTTGGAGCGCGACCGCATGGCGGAGGAGCAGGAGTTGTTGGAGCACGACCGCCTGGCGGAGGAGCAGCGTAGCGCCGATTTGCGCCACCAGCGGGACATGGAGCAGCAGGCACTGACACTCTGAGTCGCGAGCAGAGCGCCCGCAACTGGGCCGACTACGTGGAGGCCGGCGCCCGGAAAATAGCCCTGGAGGCTGTCGGGCACGCACGCGTTCGTGACGCCGATTTTTACTACTAGCTCGTCAAGTGGGTTTCCCGCTTGGAAGCCGAAGCTTCGGTGGACCACGCCGGCATGCAAAGGGCCAACGCGCGCAAGCAACGCGCCCTATCGCACCTATGGCAAGTCCGAGGCAAGGCGCAGGATGCTAGTGCCGGCGTTTAGCGTGTACCACCGGCATCGTCTAGTTAGCTAAGAGTAAGTTAGTACTTGTCTAGTGGGAGTAGATAGTTAACTTGGCTATGATGGTTGTCAACGTGGAAGTTCAGTACTCTATATGTGGCTCAGACCTGTTACTTTGCTCTGAATGTTGAACTTTCCGTTTGAACGTATGGAATGGGCTGTTATTTTTTTAAATGGGTTGTATTTTTCCTCCACGTGTTTAGAGGCTGACTTGTGGGCCTAGCAAGTTAACGCGTACACAATCCGGAGATGATTGTACGTGGAGAGGATGACGGCAGGGACCCGCCAAGGTCATGGCAGTACGCAAGCAAGTGCCTCCTTATTTCAAGCCAATAAAAATGGCTCCTCCTAGTGGATTTCTGACATCTGGGTCCCATGCCATTGTCAACGTAGTCAGTAAACGAGAGAATTGCACAACGAGCGGCTCACACCAGGGACCCAGCAGCTCGCCCAGTTATTTTTGTTTTGGGTTAATTTGATAAATGCCTCCGAGAAATGCCACTGCAATTTCCAAACTTTGAAAAATGCCATTTCATGCCATTTCTAGTGGCATTTTTTGAACTCTCGAGTGACGTTTTTCAAAGTTTGCAAACTGCAGTGGCGTTTTTCAAAGTTTGCAAAAAATGCAGTGGCATTTTTCAAAGTTTGGAAACTACAGTGGCATTTTTATGAATCTCCATAATTGGAGTGGCATTTATCTAATATGTTTTTGAGACGGAAGCAGGGTGTCAACTGGGCTGTGCCGGACACTCTGGCCTGTCTAGACAGCCTTTTCTTTTATGTTTACCACAGACCAGCCAGTAGTTTTTTTTTCTTTTTGAAAATGGCTAGCCCAGTTTTTTTGTGATTTGTCAAGTAAGTCACTTTATCAGGCCTGTTTAGAGGCTAGACGAGGAGAGTTTCATTCGGCTGGCCGAGAAAATGGCCTATCAGTAATGAGAAATGGGCTGTACATTTTTAAAACACATCAAACTGACAATTAGTTTCAAATATCTTTTTTCATTTAGAGATTTTAAATTGCATTGATTTTTATCCATGGACAATTTATTGGATTTTATATTGATATACATTTATTTTAAAAATCAGTTTGAATGTGACTCGAAATTTCGGGATTAAAAACAGTTCAGACCGCACCGACATATGCAAAATTTCGTATAATTTTTTAACCGTCGCCACAATATGGGCTGTAATGCTAACAAAAAGAATATGGGCTCCAAAAAAACCCGTAAGAATTAGCAAATGGGCTGTAAACTATTTGAAATAATGGCAGATGGGCTCTATGCTGTTTTCCACAGATTTGAGGATTTCCACAGATGGCCTGTATACTGTTGGATGTCCATCCAACGGCCGTCGTGCTTCTTCAATCTCTGCTCTTCCTGCTCCAGCTGCTCAAACAAGCGCCGGCGGGACTGCCTGCTCCCTCCTCCCCGCGGCCGGCTGTGCTGCCGCGCAGGCCTCACCGCCCCACCGTACTCCCATCGCTAGCCTAGCTATCCCTCTACTCACCCTCAGTCCCACACATGCTGTTTTTCTCCGGCGATGGCAGACGAACCAGTAAACCCTCATACTCCTCCGCGTGGGAAATAATTGCCTAGTATTCCCTGGCTCCATGTCATTCCCTTCCTAGGCCTCGCCGTCGTCCACTGCCCTGGTGCTCTCGGCGCGGCCTGGTCAACATGGTCAATGAACGACATCCATCGGAAGTGGACTGTACGTGGAGAGGCTGACAGCTGGGTCCATGGCCGCACGCAAGGAAATGCCTCCTTATTACGCGCAAAATAATGATTCCTCCACCTGACATCTGGGACCCACCGAAAGGGCCTCTGTATTTGGCGAAAAAAACGTTACCGCCGCTGAGAGCTCGGACCCACCAGCTATATCTTCGCACGCAAGGAAGTGCCTCCTTATTACGCCCAAAAAAACAATACTCCCCCTGCTAGCTGTGACCCAGTATAGTGGGCCTACTAAGTTGACGGGGACGAAGGGCTTTGTCAACTTAGCCAATATACACGATTCTAGCTCGACTGACCGTACGATGTCCATCCAACGGCCGTAGTGCTTCTTCAACCTCTGGTCTTCTTGCTCCAGCCGCCCAAAGCAGCGCCGGTCGTGCCGCCTGCTCCTGCCTCCTGCCAAGGTCATGGCAGTACGCAAGCAAGTGCCTCCTTATTTCAAGCCAATAAAAAATGGCTCCTCCTAGTGGATTTCTGACATCTGGGGCCCATGCCATTGTCAACGTAGTCAGTAAACGAGAGAATTGCACAACGAGCGGCTGACACCAGAGACCCAGCAGCTCGCCCAGTTATTTTTGTTTTGGGTTAATTTTATAAATGCCTCCGAGAAATGCAACTGCAATTTCCAAACTTTGAAAAATTCCATTTCATGCCATTTCTAGTGGCAGTTTTTGAAGTCTCGAGTGGCATTTTTCAAAGTTTGCAAACTGCAGTGGCGTTTTTCAAAGTTTGCAAAAATTGCAGTGGCATTTTTCAAAGTTTGGAAATTGCAGTGGCATTTTTATGAATCGCCATAATTGGAGTGGCATTTATCTAATATGTTTTTGAGACGGAAGCAGGGTGTCAACTGGACTGTGCAGGACACTCTGGCCTGTCTAGACAGCCTTTTCTTTTATGTTTACCACAGACCAACCTAGTAGTTTTTTTTCTTTTTGAAAATGGCTAGCCCAGTTTTTTTGTGATTTGTCAAGTAAGTCACTTTATCAGGCCTGTTGGGCTAGACGAGGAGAGCTTCATTCGCCTGGCCGAGAAAATGGCCTATCAGTAATTAGAAATGGGTTGTACATTTTTAAAACACATCATACCGGCAATTAGTTTCAAATATCTTTTTTTTCATTTCGAGATTTTAAATTGCATTGATTTTTATGCATGGACAATTTATTGGATTTATATTGATATACTTTATTTTTAAAATCAGTCTGAATGTGACTCGAAATTTCGGGATTAAAAACAGTTCAGACCGCACCGACATATGCAAAATTTCGTATAATTTTTTAACCGTGGCCACAATATGGACTGTAATGCTAACAAAAAGAATATGGGCTCCAAAAAAACCCGTAAGAATTAGCAAATGGGCTGTAGACTATTTCAAATAATGGCAGATGGGTTGTATGCTGTTTTCCACATATTTGAGGATTTCCACAGATGGCCTGTATACTGTTGGATGTCCATCCAACGGCCGTCGTGCTTCTTCAATCTCTGCTCTTCCTGCTCCAGCCACTCAAACAAGCGCCGGCGGGACTGCCTGCTCCCTCCTCTCCGCGGCCGGCTGTGCTACCGCGCAGGCCTCACCGCCCCACCATACTCCCATCGGTGGCCTAGCTATCCCTCTACTCACCCTCAGTCCCACACATGCTGTTTTTCTCCGGCGACGGTAGACGAACCAGTAAACCCTCGTACTCCTCCGCGTGGGAAATAATTGTCGAGTATTCCCTGGCTCCATGTCGTTCCCTTCCTAGGCCTCGCCGTCGTCCACTGCCCTGGTGCTCTCGGCGCGGCCTGGTCAACGTGGTCAATGAACGACATCCATCGGAAGTGGACTGTACATGGAGAGGCTGACAGTTGGGTCCACGGCCGCACGCAAGGAAATGCCTCCTTATTACGCGCAAAATAATGGTTCCTCCACCTGACATCTGGGACCCACCGAAAGGGCCTCTGTATTTGGCAAAAAAATGTTACCGCCGCTGACAGCTCGGACCCACCAGCTATATCTTCGCACGCAAGGAAGTGCCTCCTTATTACGCCCAAAAAAAAGAATACTCCCCCTGCTAGCTGGGACCCAGTATAGTGGGCCTACTAAGTTTACGGGGACGAAGGGCTTTGTCAACTTAGTCAATATGTACGATTCTAGCTCGATTGACCGTACGATGTCCATCCAACGGCCGTAGTGCTTCTTCAACCTCTGGTCTTCTTGCTCCAGCCGCCCAAAGCAGTATCGGTCGTGCCGCCTGCTCCTGCCTCCCGTGGCTGGCTGTGCTGCCGCGGAGGCCTCACCTTCCCCATACTACTCCCACCGCTGGCCAGGCCATCCCTCCACTCCACTCACCCACACCCCCTGTTATTCTGCGGCGATGGCAGCGCAGCCGAACCAGTGAATCCTCGTACTCCTCTCCGCGTGGGCATCCACTGCCACGTCTTCCCCGGCTCCGCGTCGTCCCCTTCCTAGGCCTCGCCGTCGTCCACCACCGTGGTGCTCTCGGTGTGGCGTGGTCAATGTGGTCAACGACCGAATTCCATCGGAAGAATACTGTACTTGGAGAGGCTGACAGCTAGATCCACGGCAGCCGCAACGAAGTGCCTCCTTATTACGCGGAAAATAATTATTCCTCCACCTGACAGCAGGGACCCACCGGACGGGCCACCAGTATTTCGCGAAAAAAACATTTGCCCCTGACTGCTGGGACCTACCCGATGGGCCACCGTATTTCACGAAAAAAACGTTCCCCCTGCTGTCAGCTCGGACCCACCGGAAGTGCCTCCTTATTACACACAAAAAAATGAATACCCCCCAGCTAGTTGGGACCCACCTTGGTGGGAGGCTGACTTGTGGGCCTACTAAGTTGACGGGGACGGAGGGCTTTGTCAACTTAGTCAATATAAACGATTCTCGCTCCAGTGACCGTACGATGTCCATCCAACGGTCGTAGTGCTTCTTCAACCTCTGGTCTTCTTGCTCCAGCCGCCCAAAGCAGCGCCGGTCGTGCCGCATGCTCCTGCCTCCCATGGCCGGATGTGCTGCCGCGGAGGCCTCACCGCCCCCTACTATTCCCACCACTGGCCAGGCCCTGCAGCGACGGCAGCCTCACACCGCAGCCGAACCAGTGAACCCTCGTACTCCTCTTGGCGCGGGCTTCCACTGCCGCGTCTTCCCCGGCTCCCCGTAGTCCCCTTCCTAGGCCTTGTCGTCGTCCACCGCCCTGGTGCTCTCGGTGCGACGTGGTCAACGTGGTCAAGGAACGGCTTCCATCGGACGTGGACTGTACGTGGAGAGGCTGATAGCTGGGTCCACGGCCGCAGCAAGGAAGTGCCTCCTTATTACGCGCAAAATAATTATTCCTCCACCTGACAGCGGGGACCCACCGGACGGGCCACCATATTCCGCGAAAAAAACGTTTCCCCCCTGACTGCTGGGACCCACCAGCTACACCTTCGCATGAAAGGAAGTGCGTCCGGGCAAAAAAACGATTCGCCCCCCTGACTGCTGGGACCCACCAGCTACATCTTCGCACGCAAGGAAGTGCGTCCCAGGAAAAAAAACTATTCTCCCCCCTGACTGCTGGGACCGACCAGCTACATCTTCGCACGCAAGGAAGTGCCTGACAGTTGGGACCCACCTGGTCGAAGCGTACGTAGCGTTGTCATTCTGGTCGCGAACGTGTACGTACATACTGGTCGTTGTATAGGCGCGCACCTGTCCTAGTAGAGGCGCACACGTAGCATGTACACGTACGTACAGCGGCCAGGGTGTAAGAAAGAAAATACGGCCACGTATGTGTACAATGTACATACGGGTGGGGTCTCGAACGCCTAGTCGCGCATACGTATGGCGAGGGATCGTGTTCATGGGGAGGCAACGGAATGCGTCGTGTTCATGGGGAGGCAACGGAATGCGTCGTGTTCATGTGGAGGCAACGGAATGCGTCGTGTTCATCGGGAGGCAACAGAACGCGTGGTAGCCAACCGGCTTGGACGGAACAGGCGATGGAAACGAGGCCTGGCGTACCGTAGAACAGAGGAAACAGACCTCCTACGGTCGAAACGGGGGTCCTGTTGATCGGGAGGGGTGTGGCGTACCGCAAAACGGAAGAAACGGACCTCCTACGGTCGAAACGGGGGTCCTGTTGATCGGGACGGGTGTGGCGTACCGCAAAACGGACGAAACGGACCTCCTACGATCGAAACGAGGGTCCTGTTGATCGGGAGGGGTGTGGCGTACCGCAAAACGGACGAAAAGGACCTCCTACAGTCGAAACGGGGGTCCTGTTGATCGGGAGGGGTGTGGCGTACCGCAAAACGGATGAAACGGACTTGTGTTGGAGCGCTACGGTCGAAACGGGGGGGAGGGGTGTGGCGTACCGCAAAACGGGACTCCACGGGATACTGTTCATCTCCACCATCGACCTCCTCCAGCCTCCACGGGCTACCGTCGACCTCCTCCAGCCTCCACGGGCTCCTATTCATCCAGCCTCCACCGTGCGCTACTCCACCGGCTATTGTTCAACCACCCCTCCACGGGAACCCCTCCACCGTCTACTGTTCATCCAGCCCTCCACACCACGGGGTCCTGTTCAACCACCCCTCCACGGCCACTCCTCCACCGTCTACTGTTCATCCAGCCCTCCACGCCACGGGTTCCTGTTCATC